>NW_026017213.1:6116538-6119209 GCF_020466585.1 Dendroctonus ponderosae
AAAGTTGAGGCTAAAAACTCGCAAAATTTGATGCAAATCCCGCAAGATACTGAGTTTGGACTACCTTGTAAAGAACCAGCCGAAAATAAACATGTTTGCCCCTTCGGGCACGACACTGGTTGAAACGTAGAACACCTTTATGCATTAATTATGGTTTTTMCGTCTAGTGAAAGTCCCTTAAAAAGGTACTGTCGATCCGGCCAATTATTAAGACATTTGAGACGGGAAAATRAAAAAACTTGCCCTCAAAGGGCAAATGTCGTCGTGAAGGTACCGATCAAATATCACCACRGGGACAGAATCTAGGGGAGGATTTTTTTGCATATATCTTTTGGGCTAATTGTGTTGTACCTGACTAAAACCCAGAAGTCAATCGGGGACACAAAACATGCCAAACCTTCATCATCAGRCACGCGTCCCTAGACCCGGTGGTACTGTATCAGCCCCCAACAGGTAAAAACACACTTAAGTAGCCATAATGCACCCGAAATGTGCCATTCTTGCCATTTACCCGTAGATCAGTGGGGTGCCTATTCAATAGGTGTTGACGGGACAAGCCCACAAGTCAATAAATTAGGTTTTTCGGTACTTTTCACTTTCTAGGGCTGTCGCAGACTAATCCCTAAACCGCAACGGAATGACCGTTCTATTGATAGTAAAAGGCGATATTGCGCGATTAAAAAGTCCGTTGTCGCCGTTTTACGGCGCGTTCAAACGCGCTACTTCGGTTTAATTCCTCAATAAAATGCGGAAAAATGCGGGGTGGAAATTTCGGTTTTGTGACTCTCAGACAAATTGCCACGCCCGCAAACGATTTGCCATAACCTGGCAAATAATCGATTCGGGGCCCTTCACTGAGGAGGGAATTTCATCGTTAGAATTTTGGTCAAGTGGCGAACTTTGCTGGATGGCACTCCAGGCTCGTTCCAATTCAAATGCCGAGTGCCCCCGACCAACATAAAATAATAATTAAGCAAGTTTTCGATCGTGGCGTCAAGCACCACTTCGCCACTCCGCTTGTTTATAATCATTTATGCACGTTCAACCGCCTCTTTCGATTTAATCGACACACTCGTTAACGGGCGTTTCACTAATTGTCTGAACTCAAATTCAGCACGTTCCTTGTTGAGGCTCTGGTTGAGCCTCAAAATCAGAGCAATGAGCGAAGCAAAACGCCAAGAGTTGAATCTCCTGAAGGGTTCAGATGGACTTGCGCTGAACGTTTGACAGAAGTTGGAAAACCGGGCCCAAGATTTTCTTGGAAACTCAAGTAAGCAATGTTTCAACGACTTACCAGTCTGGAACGTTCTTTTGGGCCTGCCTTCACCAATCGGTCAACATTCTTGCTGCTCGCAGGCACTTTAAACGCAAATAATCAGCTTTCACTGTCATTTGTGACACCTACGTCAAACTTTGGGGGATGATAATGGCAACCAGCGTTGCCAGCAGCATTACTTTGGAGACCGATTTAGTGTGCTATTCAAAAGCTCCATCTATATTAAATTCGCATAAACCGCAGTTAATTTTTTATTTGAACTAGAAGTTTTGATATAAAGTCATTTTTAGTTAATTTCCGAAATTCGGCAATTTTTCTTCAGAAACATTTAAGCTGAAGAAAGTTTGAAAGTGCCCAAGGTTCGAGTTTCAATCATCATCAGGGATTTTCGCGAAATTTTTAAATGGCGTCTGGTTATTCTGATGGTTTTGTGCAAGCTAGAATTTATTCGCTCCGTAACTTGAAAAGTCGTTTTTAGACAAATTTGTAGCTCACGATCGAACAGTCAAACGGTAACAAGTGAACAAAGTTTCGACTTTCAGTACCTAATCTTCAGGCAATTTTTAAAAATTTGTCAAATTTGCTCTACCAGGTTGTTTTTGCAGGCCCTAGTTTGATATTCATTTATTCACAAATCATGCATTTTGTCGGGCAAAGTATTTTCTAGAAGCGTCCAGAGCTTCGAAGTTACACATAGTCTGTTTTCTGTGTAGAAAAACTTTCTATTTTAAGTCATCAGGCATTAGATTTTTTTTTAAATTTTACAATAGAAATTTATAGTTCTCTATGCATGTCTGAGATTGTCATTTATTTTCTCAAAAACCAGTCAAGTCGGAGATTCGCTTTCACGTGTATTTTATAGGCCAAAATAGGTTCAAATTGCGGAAAAAGTTTCGAGTGATGACAAAACAAATGTTAGATGTAGGAAGTTAAAATTATCTGCACATGAAAAGGTTGACAAGGGTTATTAAGTGGTTTACTCAAAAAAGACAAGAAAACGTTCCCATAAATGGCAGTGTTTTGCAAGAAGATGCTAGTGAAATGGGGAGTAAAATAAAAAACAAAGAGTTTGCGTGTTCTGAAAGTTGGAAAGAGCGTTTCAAGAAGAGGCATAATATCAGTAGCGGAAAAATTGTTGGAGAGTCTGCCGGTGAAAAATTCTTTTTATAAAAACGTTAGAGGCGATCGATAAAAATGAAACATTTTCTATGAATCTCTTAGATGCAGTCAATTTCATTCATAGACCATGGCAAAACGTCAGCCGAAAAACCATTGCAAATTGCTTTAAGCATGGAGGATTTGTAAGAAAAGAAAATGATTATGAACCAGACGATGAAAGTCCACTTAACGAATGATTAGAAAAGTATAAAGACTCTGACTACGAGTATGACACAG
>NW_026017213.1:6120066-6124979 GCF_020466585.1 Dendroctonus ponderosae
GCATTCTTACAAGAGAAATGTTGACCGATGAGCAAATTATAGACTCCGTAACTTCATCGACAGCTTTAAGCGATAATGAGAAAGATGACGATTTAGGTGAAACGTATTCTACTGTAGACACTAATGCTGTTCCAACCATTTCTTAAATGGCAAAAAAGTGTCAGAAACTCGAAATTTTCTTCAATCACGCCAAGTTCCTAATTATATCTGGGAGTCCTTTTGTGATCTTGAAAACTACATCAATAACATCTACTTTTGCAGCAGAAATGTACAAACAAAAATTACAGACTATGAAGTAGATTTCAAATTGAGTTTTGTTTATCTTTTTGTGTTCGTTTTAGTCATACCTACTAACTTCTACTACTCTATGTAAAAATAACGAAATAAAATACACCACGTGTTTTTGCATTATTATTCGCTTATAGCGAGCTCCGGATATAACGAGCCAGTTTTAGTTCATTTTTCAAGTTCGTTATATCCGGACTGAACTGTATTTAGAAATGCTCGGAGTGGCTCAGAAGAATCCTCTCGAGTTTCCCAAATTTCGACGATTAAACTCCTGATTTTTGAGGGCTTTGGGGCCATTGAAGCCCTGGAAGCCTCTTCTTTTGTCTAATTTTACCGATGTTATTCACTTGCGCGTTGTCTGAGCTAAACAGATTCTTTCCATTAGCACACTTTTGATAAAGCTTAATCTAAATTCTTCCGATTATTATTAGGATCTTCTAGATGAATGTCCGCAGATTTGGTTGTGCTGTTTGCATCAAACCCCAACTTGCTTGAGATGAAAGATGCAAAATCTGCTTGAGCATGGGATTTTGGAAGGAGCATGATGAGCGATCGCCGCCCACTTTCCATACTCTATTAATTTCGTAGCGAAAAACAAGAAGCCAATAAATCACCGGGAAGCTCTAGTTTAATTCCGAATAAGCCCTTAGTTGGGTAAACAAGCAGTCGTTTTAGGGGCCGAGCCGGTTCATAAATCTTTCTCCTGAACACAATAAACGCCGAATACATATCTGTATAAAGGGGGTATGAAGAAAATGTTGCTGGAAGTCGGCGTCTGGCCGATACCCGCACCGTCTCTCAATGAGTGATCCATCTTCGTCGAAGGGCATATTTGAATATTGGCACAGCTTTGATTGGCCAACAGTATGTTAAACAAAGTACCCTGTCGACTCGTAGCATGAGTTAAGCCAATAGTTTGCCGACGCCGAAAAATGCAATATCTCCCGGCAGCATGGCAACTCCTAAGAGCAGTCGAAATTTACATAAAACTAACATAATTTAGGAAGAAGAATGCTTTCAATATCCCTCAAGCCTTTCGTACATTTCATAAAGTAAAAATAATGGCGTCGGCGACCTGACGCGAATACACGATCGCGACTGTTTTATATTCAGTGCGGGCCCGTCATTCTGAAGATGATCAAAGTTAAGCAGAAATTTCACTGTTCTTAAGATGAGATTATCAACTCCGCACAGGTTGGCTATAATCCGCATTGTCAACACTCTGAGCAAATTTGATGAGTTTCCGTTATACTCCAACGAACCGCAGACGGAATACGGTATGAGCGATCACATTCTCCCCATGCACCGCTAATTAACCAGATTTCCGCATTCGATTTGGGCTCTTCAGCTTTGACGTGTTGCTGCATGCCGAAGACATTGGATGAACAAGATTCAGCCTCTTCTTCTCATCCGCGTTCGAATGAACGCTGGATGCGGGCGATAGTTTCCAGACTTGTCACATCGCATAAACGAATCCAGGATTCTGGCAAATTAGCAAAGTGGTGCTTTGATAATTAACGTGGCTACAATCCGCCATCCAGACAGGACTGATTTGCATAATAATAATACGACGCAACGAATCTGCTCCATATGGTTTATGGTGATGCATGCGGATACGAGGGCTGATCACTAAATACATAAACACGCCCCAACATGTCCGTGTTTTGCGGTTTTACTAAATATGAAGGGCAACATCATTATTTCGCCGTTTCTTCTCGTTAATTTTGCGCGCGGGAGAGAAACAAACGGCCAGAACAGAAATCCACCAATTTCGCACTGGGAGAATGCCGGATAATGAGCCGGAGTCTCGGCCGGAGAAAATAAGGTGAATTTTTGGCGTGTATTCGCCGGAACCGGCGTAATGAATCTTTATCACCTCGGCAAACCGTATCCTTTTCCCCTTCGCGGCTGAAATTGCTTTTCGGGAAGATTTGTGCACGCAGCACAAAACAAAGCCAGCTGTAATTTAAGAAAATTGGAGCCGAATCGCTATGGGGCGTGGTTCAAATCGACTCAGTTAACAATCACAAACCCAAACATTAGTTGTCACTAATGCCGTTTCCAGGCACTTTTCCCCGATTTATTGGCCAATAATTGCGATCATCTACTGTACACTTGAATATTGTTGAATAAATTGCGTAATTTAAATAAATCCGACATAAATCGCAACTGTGGTCCGTCCAAGACGAGATGGGCGTTCAAACTATAAAAAGGTTGGTCATAGAGTTGGAAACTTCCAATCTAAAATCAACTAAACGCTCCAATCTTTGTCCTCAATTTGGAAAACGCTTGAAAATAAGGTGATTTTGAATCCAAATTTGGTTCAAATGATAGCAGTTTGCTCCTTTAGCGAATTTTTGGGTGAATCCAGAGTGTAAAAGGCCGGCTGAAAATCTTCGAAAGAACATCTGCAAAAGGGCATTTGATCAACTGTTTGGAAGATTAAAAACGCTCCAACTTATTAATTGTAAGGATATTTTCGGTAAAGCGGCAAAATACCTTTTTGAACCCATTAGCTTTTAGCAGGAATTCCTAACCGCAAAAAAGACAGAATGGAAAATGTTCAAATGTTGGATGCCCTCGAAGTTTGCGACACGCTGTATTATCAGAAATGGCCTAAAGTGCTCAATGACGCGTTTTGAGCTTTTCCAAATGCGTCCTCCACTGTCGACAATAAAATTCATCAGGTTTTCTGGCAAATTCCTAACCTCTAAAGAGGTAGGAACAAATACAGAAAACCGAATCTAACTCCAAAATCACAGAGTTCCAAGAGATTTTGGAACAACTTGCACTTTTTGCCCTTGTTGGACCACAATTTATGCCATCGAGTTCTGATCCTGATCGAGATTGTCTTTCAACATTTACATTGGCCAGCGCGTAATCCTGGCCTGAACCCGATTGACCGTGTTTGGGCTCAGATAATCGACGCATTTGAGGACGAGATCGTCCTCAAGAGAACTCGCCTGATTGGGAAAACGGACTTTTAAAGAATGGCAGAAAATCACAAACTTTTTCCATGGATTCTCAAGACGTTTGAGGCTTGACCATTCTTGCTACTCTTCAGTGATCCAGTAGAACCAAACCAACAGAACCTTCTACGAGAAGATTTTGGCTTCTGTGCATTTGGCTGACTATTTCCAATGCAGTCCTCCAAGGAATGTTTCGTCTTCTCCTCTGTGAAACTCTTCCAGTGATCAAAAGCTTGCAAGTTCTGTCCGATCGCCACCTCTTCCGGTTCCTGGCCAGCAAAGCTTCAATAGAGCAAATTGTATAATCATCCCGTCAAGTTCCGCATCAGAGATGAATATTCATGGGCTTATTATGCACTCATTATACAAATACTTTGGGGGGGTCAAAGATTAATATGAAAAATATGGCGCGGCGCACGTTGGGGCTCAAGAGCGAAAGTTCAGAAGTTTCTAATGGCTTTGATGACACCTTTACGCCATCTCCGCGGCTTTTAGAAGAGCCCTTTGAGACGTCTCATAAAAGTTTTTTTCGTGGCGAATAGGATTTGCGGCGGGTATTAATAGTAGATCGAAAAGAGGGTGGTTGAATGTAAATTGGGCTTGTCCAGAAGGGCGCCATTCCAGTGACCTCATTTTTTCTCTGTGCTCTCGCTGCTCTTATCTCCAGGGCGGGCATAAAATAAATTTAATTTTTAACAATCCGCTGCTTAGCCGTTAAAGTCGTTTAGATACGCTATATCAAAAATGTAATTTCCTGTTTCTAGGAGAAATATTTTTCAAGTGGCGCTTTGAAAAGCCATAACACGGTTACACGGATAAGGTACGTTGGCGGTCTCAAAAACGGGGCCATATCTACAATAATGCATCGTCAGAATTTTCGCCACGACTCAGATACACAGCCATTTTTCAAAGGCGAATGCCCATGCAACCGTATAATACGACTTGATTTCCAAAGAGGAACAAATTCTCTCGCTTTTCATTGAAAAACTTGATGGTTTTGCTGCTTGAGTGGGGCACACTGGGCGTAGGAGCAGGGAAGACGACGTTGTGGGCAAACAACAGGTTTTACCTAAGTTGTAGATAAGTTCTATATTGTAGAGGCGGATTCATTTTTTTACAAACTTCTTGTTGGGTATTTCGCCTCAAAAATGTTTGTCTTTAAAAAAGACAGAATTTCCTCACGTCTTCTATTACAGATTGATAAATAGTGCTCCTATTTCGCAATAAGAACGAATTATTTATCACAAAGTAATCAAGAACTATCACCTAGAGGGTATTCTGCGACACACTTAGGCTCAAGCTGTAAGAGAAAATTCCAATTAGAAAAGAAATTAATTTGAAAAATTTGCTAATGGATGCTCTGGTCAAAGTTTGCAGCTTACTGCGTAAATTTAAGGAGTGAAGCGTTAACTAGGGGTCCAGATTCCAGTAGTGCAACAGTTTGGAGTGGAGGAGGTGAAATGTTCCAGTTTTCTAGTTAGGGTCCAGGGATCTTTGGCTGAAAATTTTCAAGAAAAAATGAGCTTTTAGCTCTTCTAAACGATAATCAGATAAAATTTGGGATGACTCCAGCCTCGCGCTGATTCTAAACAAGTTTTTCATTGTTAAGCCCTGAAACACAAACCGGGCCCGATGTCAATTTTCGCCTCTTTTTAA
>NW_026017213.1:6125978-6145543 GCF_020466585.1 Dendroctonus ponderosae
GACGTTCGTTGGTTCGAGAAAATTTCGATTTTTTGCGTTATTTACAGCCTGACTGATACGAAGTGTCCCATGGTTAAAAGCTGGTGTTTTTTAGTCATTTTATTCACTTCGAAAAGGAAAAATGTTTGAAAATTGCCCACTTAAAACGCTGAACTTAGACATGTTCAATTCGATCGCCTTTTGCCTTGACAATACTCTTGAGACGTTCGTTGGTTCGAGAAAATTTCGGATTTTTTGGGTTTGCATCCGGATAATTTGCCATCCATTGTGTCGAAGAAATGAAGCCCCGGACGCTGCTTCTAACCCATTCTTCATCTCGGAGAATCGTGGACCCATCGCTATATAAAACGGGCGTGCAAATGCCTTCAGAACACGCCAAAAGCTTTGCGATTTTGCTCCTCAAAGCGGGGCTCCGGCCTGTAATGCTTGAAGGGTAACAGATCGCGTTCGGACATTTGCGATTTTCGCCAGGGTCGCTGAAATATATGGTGGCCATTTACCGAACGAAGCACATCTACAAATAAAAATGTTATTCTCGAAGGTGCAGTAAATTACCATAAAAGGACTTTTCGATACGCGTGGGCCGTGTGCGATTTTAACGACCGACACTGATGAGGAGGAAACTTTTTTTTCAGTATTTTTCTTTCGGAAATAAAATCTACACGTCAAACTGCACTGTGCAGCCGCGCGGGTCTTTAGGGAGACGAACCCGCTTGCCAGTTATTTATCCAGATCCGGCCCCCATGTAATTTATTGTGTGCTGCGGTTTTTGGGCCGACCTCAATCACTCCAGTGCATTCATACAATCGGGCAGAACAACTCGGGATTTTAAAGGCCGATTTTTTCTTCGAAACCTTCCGTCCATCCATCGCTTCGAATTTCCAATCGAACTGCATCGCATTGTTTTCCTTTCCGTTCCGCTCCATTAGATGGAATATTTTACGGGATAAAACCACTTAGATAATTAGCGGTGCGGTGCGGTTAGCACTCCAATCCAGCTACAAAGCTAATCAGGAACTAATAGGTAATCGGAAAATTGAATTAAGCGGCACTGTCGGAAAAGGGTTTTCCGGGAAAACTGCGTTTGGCTCATTCGCCCACATGTCAATGCAGGGCCGAAGAAAATAAATAATTTCCTCGACTGCCTATTAGAGAGACACTCTGGAAATGTCCATTAAGCCAGTTGTGCCATACGCATTTAAGATGATAGTTCGTCCCGGGGTTAATCGGTTTAGTTTTATTGGGTTTTAGCGGCAGCGATACGAAATGGGGAAATAAAAGTCCGGCTTGATTAGCTGAGGGCTTGCTAATGTGCTGAGTTTCAAAAATTAACTTCTTATGGACTTTTCTGGTTGATGAGGCTGTTAAATATGACTTACTTAGTGGCACTCACTGAGATTATTGCTATTGCTTACTGCCAGAATACAAAATAGTTGATGCGTTAAGATTTGAGCATTGATTAAAAAAACAAACTTTTTTAAATCCGAAGTTCCAAACAAGAAGTTTATAACAGAAATTTATGTCTACGAGACTCCAAAATTTTAGTAAAATTCCTGTATTTTTGAGTTTTTACGGCTTGACGATTTCGGCCTCCGAAAGTGCGCGCTTCAAAGCGACAATCTTATTTTCGAAAATTCTAAACTTGCAAATGAAAACAAGTAGCGATTTGCAATTTTCAGGATTCACAGAACATATTTCCGTCTACAAAACGCAAAAATTTGCATGAAATCGCTTTTAACGTTGATTTTTGCGCAAGTCGACAATGTCTGTTCGAAAAATGGGAGTTTCCCTGAGGCAAGTTTATCTTCAAAAATTCCAAACTCCTAAACTGAAACAAGTAACCACTTACAGTTTTCACAACACGCAAAATTGTATATTTTAGTCTCAGAAAGCCCGAAAATGCGTTAAAATCTCTTGGCCCTGATTTGGTGTGACTTAGCAAACTTGGCTTGGGCGCTTGAACAAACCAACAATTTGGTTTCAAAAAATCAAAACGCCCAAACGACAACAAGTAGGAACCTGAATTTTTCACAGTTTATAGCAGAAATGTGTTTCTATGACACTTCAGATTTTTGATAAAATCCCTGTGCATTTTGATTTTTTCCGGCATCACGATCTGGGCCTCCAAAACTGAGCGCTTCAAAGCCACACCCGCCTCTTCAAAAATTCCAAACTTCCGAACGAAAACACATTGAGACTGGAAATTTTTAGAACGATTAGGACATAGTCCAGTGTAAAACGGCTGGYTGTTTCATTAAAATCGCGCTTAKGSTGSAATTTTGCGCAAATTGACAATCCCGGGTGCAAAAGTGAGCGGTTCCAAGCCACAATGTTTTGTTCAAACATTCGAAACTTCCGATCTAAAACAAGTAGCGACTTGCAATTTTCAGGATCGACAGATGAGATTTCCGTCTAAAACACGCAAACATTTTAATGAATTGCCATTTGATGTTGATTTTTGCACAGGTCGAGAATTTCTGTTCCAAAAGTGAGGGTTTCACTGCGACGCGTTTACCTTCAACAATTTTAAGCTTCGAAACTGAAACAAGTAACGACTTGTAGTTTCCACAACAGGCAACATTAAATATTTCAGTCTAAGAGAGCCCAAAAGTGCTAAAAAATCTCTTGACCCTGATTTGTAATAACTTTGCAAACTTGGCTCCAAAACTGGGAACTTTAAATGAACAAATCTTGCTTAAAAAAATCGGTTCGTCCAAGCTGGAGCAGGTAGAAACTCACAATTTTCTCAATTCATAGTACACGTTTTCTTATCAGTCGGCTGGAATTTTCAGTTATTTTTCTATTATTTTTTATTTTTTCGCGGCTTGTCAATTTCTGCTCCAAACGAGGGCCTTTAAAAGAACAAACTTATTTTCAAAAAATGCGAACTTCCAAACGAGAACAAGTACGAACCTGAAATTTTCACAGTTTATAACAGAAATTTATGTCTATAAGTTTCCAAATTTTTAACAAAATCCCTGTGCATTTTGATTCTTTTGCGGCTTGACGATCTGGGCCTTAAAAAGTGAGCGTTTCAAAGCGACACTCGCCTCTTCAAAAATGCTGAACTTCCTAACAAAAACACGTTGAGACTGGAAATTTTTAGAACGATTAGGACACAGTCCAGTGTAAAACGGCTGGTTGTTTCATTAAAATCGCGCTTAGGGTGGAATTTTGCGCAAATTGACAATCCCGGGTGCAAAAGTGAGCGGTTCCAAGCCACAATGTTTTGTTCAAACATTCGAAACTTCCGATCTAGAACAAGTAGCGACTTGAAATTTTTACAACACTTGATCCTTGAGAGAAACTTTAACCAAAGAATTTCAATTTGGTGGTTAAAAAACCAGATACCCAAGAAGACATGAAAAGTGCTGGCAACCAGTAGACGTGTTCAATAACTTGGACATTTCAATGGAAAAGTCGTATAATAACAATTGAATTCGAGCGTATCCCGAAGTGTATTTTATGCAAAGAGCGGGACATAAATTCCAGCCGTAAGTTCACTTTGCCATATTTTACAACGAATCAAGTTGTTACATTTTATATGGGTGTATGGGAGCAGCCCCCGCATGACATGGCATCTAGGAACGTTTTATTACTTTATAAGGTCGGCAAAAAATGTGCGGATTCGGGATGGGATTGCGTTAATTTACAAGAACTAAAACGGATCATAAATCACTCGGGGAAAAGCGAAACAGAATTTTCAAAATGGAACCGCGGAAAGTCACAAGAAAGTTTCGCGGCAATTAATTCAACAGCGCCGATTATAAATCAACGCAGTGCTTCGCTTTTTCGATTTAATTAATATTTGAATGCCCGCGGTTGTGCAATAAGTCATAAATAAATCAAAAACACTCTCTTAGAGCGCGCAGCTCTAATGAAAATGCGTTTAAAGTTGAAAAATTTGCCAATGACGCGACAGTCGCGGGACCGAAAGAGGGCCAGCATTGTTTCCACTCTTAGAGCGGACTTCCCTTACATAAATCCATCTTAACAGGGCTTTCAGGACGCAAATCCACCCAGTCATGCTGGCCAATATCCCGAAACATATTTGCCAACTGGCCTGCAGCCAACATCATCATCATGCCTCTGCCTCTCAATTACATTCAAAATGTGTCTTTGAGCGCCCTAATGGCTTTTATGGACCTCGTTCGCTTTTCATTTGAATATCTATCCACTGATAAATTGCAATGAGCTCACAAGGACTCCAAGCTTATTATAACTTCTCATTAAGAGAGCGCCAGCACTCTTGAAGCCATCTTCGAAACGAGTGGATCAGATGAAGATTTGGGTTTTTCATGCTGTTCCTGATGGCAACAAGACAATCTAATAATGAAGTTTGATCAGTTTCAGTCGATGTTCGATGAGAATTTAAATTAAAAATTGACTAGGGCTTTTTCCTCGTTTGCAGAACAAAAATTGAGCGGCATGGAGATTGGCTGGGGAAATGAAATAATTGCATGGGGAGTTTGGCGTGTCTCTGGCATTTTCCTGCCGGGCGCTGATAATTCCGTTGCTCAAGATTATGAAAAGGATTAGGCCCAGATCAGGGGTGACTGAGGGTGATTGTCCCCCTGGTTGCAACAGGTGCCTGGTTCCGGTTTCCCAAAGAATTCTCCAAATATCCACTAAACTTCCGGATATATTCATACAATGAAAACCGCCAGCGATGTAAACAGTCCGACGAATAGGGCCTGCAAGCCGGGGGGATAATTTCGGCTTTAATAGAATTTGCAGAAACAGTTAACATAAGTCTCGAAAGTTTAGGGCGAACTATTCCCGTTTTCGAATTGCGGAAATATTTTCCACCTTCTACCTCTACATTAGCGCCAGTTTACCGGTTCCGGGATAAAACTTTCCGAGTTATTTTGGCGACAATTTGCTCGTCGGCTGAAACGTGCGAAAGTTTACCGGCAAATTTATGGCGATTTTGACTTGGTTGGCTGCCCAGTGGTTTAATGCCTGATTTAGTTCGCCACTGGATTTGCGGCAAATCCGTGTTTTGTCTTCTAATGTGAGCAGGTTTTACGAGAGAACAATGTGGGAAGAAACATGCTACGTTCAAATAAACATGTTTCACTTCTGTTTGTATATCTCCAAATGATGAACGGTAGCGGAAGATGGAAGAACCAAGATATCGGAAGGGTCATTTTGATGCAGTTTTTGTCAAGTCAAGTTGTTCAAACCCAGAAGAATTTTTAGCAATATAAACAGGAAGAAGGTCAAGAAACCGACCCTTTCAAGCAAGATTGGAAGTTTAGGACGCAAGTGGATCAAGAATCTTTCAAAGTTGTGTATAATTGAAGACAGGGGCTGAAACCACCACACCAAGAAAATATCCACGGAAAATCCACTTTTTTAGAAAGTCAAGCTTCTCTGTTAGCTTTAGGACTTTTAGAAGGAAGGAGACAAAAAATGCACCCTAGATTGAGGCATGCAGCTAACTTCAATTTGGAGACCCAAATCTGTCTTTCTAATGGTCAAAGTTTCGATTTTTTGCCATTCTCAGGGTTTTTACAATGTAGTGTCAAACTGAAGTCGTTTGGTTGCGGTGGCCAAGTAGAGTGTCGCAGCATTTTTGTTGGGAAGACGAAAAAAATCATACTAGACAGGTTTGAAGAGAGACGCACACACAAGTTACATCATTTTACAGGGGCGAATGTCTCCTTAATCTGTGGAAAGTTTCGAATAGTTGGCATCGTCAGAGTTTTGGCAATGAATTTTCAAACTGGGGTCGTTTTGCTGCGGATTTGCCTGGTCAGACCCAAATTAATGGTTGAAGAAAAGTGCGCGAGAAATACGCTCTCAACTGGAAATTTGTACTTTATTGTCTAAAAGTTTCGAGCATATCAGATGGGCTCCTTCAGGATTTTTACAGTAAATTGGTCAAAATATTTTTTGCAGTGTAAGACAAAAACATTCGTCCTAGACAATTTCCAAGAGATGCAAACACGCAAGTTACCGAGGCAAATGTTTTCTTGATCCGTTGAAAGTTTCGAATATTTGCCATCTTCAGGGTCTTGACAATGAATTTTCAAACTGGAGACATTTTTATGCGGTTTTGTGGAGTTTTAACAGCAAATTTGCCAATTTACAGTGTCAGACAAAAATTCGTCCTAGATAATTTTCGGCAGATACAAACAAGCAAACCATGTCATATTTCGGAAGCAAATGTCTTCTTGATTCGTTGAAAGTTTCGAGCATTTGGCATCGTCAGTGCCTTGGCAGTGAATTTTCAAACTCTTTTGTTAGATCTRACGCAAAAAAATKATGGASACCAGTTTGTAAGAAATATGGTCAATTTTATCGTSTGAAGTTTCGAATATTGGGCYCCCTCAGGATTTTTGCTGCAAATTTTCCAATTTAGAGCCATGTTCTAGCATTTTATAGCGTCAKAGGAAAAATTCAACTTGGACAGAAGCAAATGTTTTCTTAATTCTTTGAACGTCTGGAATATTTGGCATCTTCAGGGATTTTGAAATTAATTTGYCTCACAGCTTCCKTATGCYTTTGAAYAAGCCCATGAAAGACAAAAGCGCTCCTTTGCCAGAGTAAAAAATAAGTGGCGCCCCAATAAAGGGCTGGCGCATAAAATTAAATGGGTCGCATGCGAAGAAAATGTGACTTTCTCCTCGGGCCAGGTAAATAAGTTCCAGCTATTTGCTGGTTTTATCACCGAAACATGCCTACGATAAGCGCCAGAAACATGAAAAACCGTTTAGCTGAAGGAAAAAACGGCTCTCCCAAGGGGCGGCGCCGTCTTAATGAATAAAAGAAAGTCAGTTTTCCGCTGCAAGAGCTGCTGCAAATTGCGAATTCAAACCGGAAGCTGCAGCATCCCG
Organism: Dendroctonus ponderosae; assembly: GCF_020466585.1. Taxonomy (NCBI): domain Eukaryota; kingdom Metazoa; phylum Arthropoda; class Insecta; order Coleoptera; family Curculionidae; genus Dendroctonus; species Dendroctonus ponderosae. The sequence continues at coordinate 6,132,821 of NW_026017213.1, forward strand.
AACAGAATTCCTGCCTTGGCGAGATGCATTTGTTCAAGGTATTTCTCCCCCTTGCTGCATATTCCCCATAGGCCCGGCGCTATTGGATTATTTGGTCCGTCGCTCGGCTTTACACTGCCCTTTCGGGATCCCGGGGAATTGCTGGGATAATTAATGCTAACAGGATTTTCCAATAACTTCGAGTCATCAGCGCATTTGCAATCATCCGATATGCATAATTGCATAATCCAAGTGAGCACGACTTTGCCATGCCATTCAGCACCAGCTCCAGCCATTGTCCAGGTGACAATGTGTTCACTTTGAGTCGAATGTGACAAATTTAAACGCATCCCTGCAGCGCATAATGAGCACCTCCGGGTCCGAGAGGAAAAGAAAAGTGTCCGAACATTCCACTTCGGCCAGTTCAGTGGACAGCGACCTGGACGCCTGCTCGCAAAGCTGCCAGGCGAAGAAACTCGCTCTGTCCCGCCCCAATAAGCTCTTATCAGCAGCAGCTGGTGAGTGTCAACTTTTACTGATTTTAACTATAACTGAAGGCTGTCTTTTGGCTCCTGGTCCTCCTCTATCATTCTTCTGAGGTTCTTGCAATGTTCTCCTCTCACTCCCTCCTCTGTCCTGGTTTTGTTGCCTGCAAAACCCTTGCAACCTGGTCCCATCAGTTGCTTGAACAGAAAGAGATTTGGTTGATGTAGTTAATAAACCTCCCCAGGCCCAGTTCAGCAGGAGGAACTTTCGAGCGACTCAGAAAATGAAGAAATCGAACAGTGTCCGATCTGCCTCAAAGCCCTCACCAATCAAACTCTGAGCATTACGGAGCGCTGCAACCACCACGCGTTCTGCCTGAGCTGTTTGCAGGAATGGTCCAAAACCAAACGGACCTGCCCAGTCGATAGGAAGCAGTACCAGTGGATTTTGGTGCTGGATGACCAAGGATACGTGATCAATCAGCTGCCTGTTGTTCCAGTGCTGAACAACTTTGTTGGTGAGTTGCTGTTGCAGCATTCTTGCAAATTTTCGTTTTATTGCTGCGTTTTCGTCGTTTAGCCAGGAACTGGCCGACCGAGCCACTATGCTGCGAATTGTGCGAGTTCAACACTCCAGAAGAGATGCTGATTTGCGATCGTTGCGCCACGGTGTTCCATAGGTACTGCCGCATGCCTACTATGGAACCTGACACCACGCCACCTGGAGTATGGCTGTGTAACGATTGTTGGTTCTATTATCACGGCTAAATTTGTGCGGTTCGCAATAAAATTCTTTTCCGTGTTGGGTTTGGCTTCAATTTACAAGGCAAAAACCCGCGATCTTTTTCCCATTCAGGCGGCGAGCTGCAGAGAATAATAATTGTTAATTTGCACTTCGTTCTTATGCTGGGGAACGTGCGAGGAAACTTGAGAGCCGGAAGTTTTCCGCCCGAAACCGAAGGCCATTTGTTAGTGAATTCAATAATGTTGTCCTGAAGTTTCCAGTTTTCCATCAGTCCCGGCCCCAGTTGCATCTGAAGGGTGTGAATGTTGAGAAAAACTGGTGCTGATCCTCTGCAGATTTGGTAATTGCAGCTGGGGCAGGCGATTAGGAGCTCAGTCCGGTTTGGAGGTTTAAACCTCAAAGTTAGGGGGGTTTCACTATCAATTTTTCGGTCGAGGTTGAGTCCGAAGGTACTCCAAATATGGAACAGTTTGGCTCCAACTGAGCCCTCCACAACAGCCCAATTTTATGCATCCAAAGAACACTGCATGCATGCGCCCTCAAGCTAATGCGGACAGTTTCCTTCTTAGTTTTTTGGCCATATTTCAGAAACTATTCACGATAGGGAACGGAGGTTTTGTACACATTTTAGCAAACCTTTTAGCGGTCTTTCAGTTGTATCTTTTCAAGTGTCTGTATATTAAATATTCACTCTGTATATACAGGGTGAATTCAATAATGTGGTCCTGAAGTTTCCAGTTTTCCATCAGTCCCGGCCCCAGTTGCATCTGAAGGGTGTGAATGTTGAGAAAAACTGGTGCTGATCCTCTGCAGATTTGGTAATTGCAGCTGGGGCAGGCGATTAGGAGCTCAGTCCGGTTTGGAGGTTTAAACCTCAAAGTTAGGGGGGTTTCACTATCAATTTTTCGGTCGAGGTTGAGTCCGAAGGTACTCCAAATATGGAACAGTTTGGCTCCAACTGAGCCCTCCACAACAGCCCAATTTTATGCATCCAAAGAACACTGCATGCACCTCAAGCTAATGCGGACAGTTTCCTTCTTAGTTTTTTGGCCATATTTCAGAAACTATTCACGATAGGGAACGGAGGTTTTGTACACATTTTAGCGAACCTTTTAGCGGTCTTTCAGTTGTATCTTTTCAAGTGTCTGTATATTAAATATTCAGCTTTTGGGACACCCTGTACATTACGAAAATATTTTTAAAATGTGCGCTCGGTAGGCGTCGGACAATTCATAAAATAATACTTTTTAAAAATCAAACGGTTTAGCCGCAAACTTCCGTGCCGTATAGCGTGAATAACCCTGTAKACATTTGGGGTTATGTTTCAAAGTGTGCTCCTCAAAASTTGWAATGTATAAGAACGTCCAACATTCATAAAACTTTGGTTCTTGTGACAGTGTTGCTCTATTGAAMGGCAATTCCCCAAACGATGGTGTTTTCCATTGAAACCGAGCCGGACAGAACGATAAAAGAAARCKAACGAAAATGCAGACAGAATAAAGATGTAAAAGATAATTAAATGGAGGTGCGGAAATGGTAATGGAATAAGACCCCGAAGAAGGATATTAGCAGTGTAACAAATGGATGTGGAGCGATTTGTATTCGGAACAGTTGGGGACGTTGAGGAGGAAAATATGTCCTCATTAAGCGATTCCATGTTGGATCGGCAGCTTTGAAAAAGGCAAACAATTGGAAGTTGGAGAAGTATTTTAATTGTCTGAAGTAGTCGAAGGGAAGTTGAGCCGAGAACTGGCAGTTAACGGGAAAAATCCCACGGGAATCCAAATACACCGACCGGTAAAAACTTGGGCAGTTACAGGCAAATTTGCACGAAATTCGCCCATAAAACTTTATCCATGACTTTGTGGAATAAATGCGAGCAGTCAGCAGTATTGACTCACCAGCACGCCTTCAGCTTGAAGGTAACTGAGTTTTGAAAACTAAGTTTTCCATTGATTTTGCCATTGACTCACCCTGCACCAGTCCAATTAAATAGAGCGCAAAGCCCCGACGGTTCGATCCAATAAAGCGAACTGTTTTTGCAAAGTGTTATTTAATGATCGCGGATACGTACAGACCAAACACACGCGTTATAGTAAAAGGTCGTAAAATGCGAAAAATTATGGGTTTTGCAATGGTATCGATGCCGGGGGTGGAACAGTTTCCTTCCTAGACATGCACCCTTTTTATTCGTGTAGTGTGTTTGCGGACTCGGCCGGAATATGCAAACAGAGCCGGGCAATAAAAAGCCATTTTTATTGAAATTGAAGTGGGAGTTGCGATAATTAGACGTCGAGCACCCTCTCAGCCCAGACATTCCGTCCCCATACACATGACAAACGAAAATCTAGGGAAAATTGAGTCGATAAGTTCGGCACAATGGAAACTTGTCTCGGCGCCCATCAGCAATTCATTTCCATGTTGCCATAGTCCGATATCCGATGGAGGAAAGTTCGCGTTCTTCAGGTCAATAAATCACTCTGGATGGTATGACGATGTGCGGATACGTAAAGCCACATTGGACTGTCGCAGGTAGGGCGTCGGGACGCCCGGCTGGCAGGCGCCCTTTTTACGACAATCGCTGGTCGATTCCCAACTTTGCGCCCCTTTGTTACGGTAGGCCTTGCCCCAATTCACGCAAACTTTCCATGGCCCCAAATGTTTCAACCCATCCATCCCCTTAACGAACAACAACAACTAAAAAATTATTATCGAAGAACCCTTTGGTCGAACCGAGCCAAATTTGCATCACACCGGAGCTAAAGCTAAAAACTATCAAGTTTCAAAATTCATTATTTGAAGACACCATTGACTGCAAGCGAGCAGAATTCGAGCCGCCCGGGAGGTAAAGCACTGCGAACGCTATAATCCTGAGTTCGATATCGCAACCGGTTCCTCAGAAAATTGCTTCAGAAGATCATCGTCTATAGGCAAAAAACGCTCAAAAACTTGCAAAAGTTTAAAAATTTATTCTAAAAAAACCATCCCTTAGAACCAAACCCAATTTACGTCACATTTAAAGAAACGCCTTGCTGATCGAGTGCTGAAGCCTGGAGTCCGATATCCACTCCAGTTTCTCAGAAATTGGCTTCAGAAGAGCACCGTATATAGACAAAAAACCGCGCAAAATATTGCAAAAGTTTCTAAATTTATTACTAATAAACCAGTCATTCGAAGCTATATAAATTCACATCACACGTAAGCCAAATTTCTCTTGACCGAGTCCAGCAACCCTTATTCCCCTATCTGAACTGGTAGCTCAGAAATGGCTTTTTATGTGTATGATGTAAAAATGAAAGTCCGCGGAAAAAGACTTCAAAGTTTAAAAATTAATTCTGATGCCACCAGCTTCTTAAGTAGAACCCAATTTAAACCACACGTAAACTGAAACGTTTGTTATCGAGTACTCTAGCCGCGATTCTCATATTTCTACTGGTTGTTTAGAATCCTGCTTCAGAAGGGCCCAGAAAATGCACAAAAACTTCCAAAATCAAGTATATCAAAATTGCTCATTCAAAGCAAGCAAAATCCATATCACCACAACCAGAAACTAGTTGCTCAGAAACCTGCTTCAGAACAGCATGGAGCTCAGATCACATTTTTAATAAGAATACTCCATTACTAGGTGAAACTTCTTGGTGCCACCGATTAAAAAAAGCTTAAATGAACCATTCCCAGGTGATCTACCATCAAGAGTGAACTTTCGCAACATCAACCAATAAGTAACATGATTTTCGCCAATCTTCACCTATTTTAAGCAAACTGACAACATGCAGAACTGAATAAGGTGAGAAAGTCTGACTTCTGAACTTAAATCTGGGGACGTTGGCTTCAACCAAAACGCCCCCAGAAGCCTTAGAAGTAGTCGTATTATTCGATTGGGATTCGAATCTTCAAAGGTCCTGAGCTGTATTGATATGAAAAACCAGAACAGTGTAAAAGTTCAATCAAACCACCTCTGAAGATGCAAATCGTCAGGAAGAAATTCTACCGAACGACGGCCTAAAAACCCGAAAAACCCACTAGTTTCAACGAATCGACTCGAAAGTCTATCGGTTTTGATAAGTCATTTGAAGAGATTCGAGATTTTTTCCAGAACGATGTTTCATCCAAACGGCTTCCCAAAGAAAGTAGGGCCTCTTGTTGCTTTTCAACTGCTCGTAGGAGGATCAATCGGGTATATTTTAGTTAAAGATCACGTCGAAAGTACTCCAAAACAATAACACTCATATTTTGATAAAAATTTCAACAAAACTTTCGTAATGCTCACAACAATGTTGACTTGATACGTACTAATATTGACAAAATAAAATAAAATGAATCAGTTGAACCCAATTAATTTTTTGTTGCCGTGTTGGAAAACTGTATTGAGTTTTTGAAAGAAAAACTATTAACAAATCCGGTTTGTGACCGCGGTCTTTTCAGCTAAAGATCACTCTTTAGTTGATCTTAATACAGCTTTTTCTGTCTGTTTCCATTACTCTGTTTCTTTTGAGTTGATGTATCAACTTTGCTGTTAATGTTCTTCTCCTGGAACATTCTGGTTTTACTGACGTTACAGTGGCTTTTAAGCGAGAGAGCTTAAAAGAGTTTTGGCGCTTCAACAGTAGGCTTGGCCAGAGGGAAAAGATGTCTTTGTGTGATAGTGTAGGATGGCGTTTTTCCGGCTCAAGCAATAGCGCGTGAAGCAAAACACAGTGGAGATTTTGTCTTGATATTGTGCGATTTAAGAACCAAGCTATTATTTTTTTGTTTCCGTGTTGGAAAACTGTATTGAGTTTTTGATAGAAAAACTATTAACAAATCTGGTTTGAGACCGCGGTCTTTTCAGCTAAAGATCTTTCTTTAGTTCCTCTTAATACAGCTTTTTCTGTCTGTTTCCATTACTCTGTTTCTTTTGAGTTGATGTATCAACTTTGCTGTTAATGTTCCTCTCCTGGAACCTTTTGGTTTTACTGCTGTTACAGTCGCTTTTAAGCGAGAGAGCTTAAAAGAGTTTTGGCGCTTCAACATTGGGCTTGGCCAGAGGGAAAAGATGTCTTTGTGTGATAGTGTAGGATGGCGTTTTTCTGGTTCAAGCAATAGCGCGTGAAGCAGAACACAGTGAAGATTTTGTCTTCCTATTGTGCGATTTAAGAACCAAGCTAGTTTTTCTGGTAAACTGGAGTAGACGTGGCAATTTCATAAATATTCAATTCCGTGGATCGCGTAGAAACAGACGGACCCGATGGGAAACGTAAAAAGATCTGTCAGCCGCACCCGTACGCCTGATGGTAAACGCCCGATTGAATTTTCAATCTTTCTTAAATCATGTGTGTATAATTTAAATTGCACAAATAAATGTTTGACTTCGGCTCGCATTGAGTGGCACGGACAAATGCGCCGCGAAATTGCTGCCGATGCTCTGGATTTGCCTTTTATCTGAATTCCGTGGAAATTATTCCTCGATGCTGCGAGAAACAAATCGTGGATGACACCAACCAGCGTGGAAACTCCACTGGCTGGAGCGAGCATGGAAAATAACCGAAACGGTCGAAGAGGCTGAAAAACCACTTGACCCAATCGGTTCTCACGTCCCCCACGCACCATATTGCTTCCTTTTTTCCAGTCCAATCTTTTTCCAATTTCGCCGGGAATCATCCCCATATATCATCTGATTTTGTCTCATTCTCGCCTAACTCTGTTAGGAAATAATTCCGGCCACGTAACTTAATACGCCGGCCATTACTACGAAAACCCGGCGAAAAATCCAGCGATGTTAGTCTGGAATCGGGAATGAAGGGACGCCTTTTCTGGATAAACCGGCCTGTTATCTTGATCTTGATTGATTTCCAATTCCTGTCCTAATAATCGGCTGATGGGAGCGGAAGCATTCACGCAAGTGGAGCAAAAATGCGGTAGTTGCACTCGACTAACCTCCGTCAGCTATTGGCAATGAAAATTCAAAACATCCAGTTCAAGTTCAACTGGCGCAGCACGTTTGCTATGAGGAAGCGACGGGTCGATCACCTCCAAGCTCGTCTTAAATAGCGGACTTTTTCCAGAGGACAAACCATTCCAGCCGCCAACTCCTTCCACCATGAAGCTCACCATCTTCTCCCTGCTTTTAATCGCTGCGTGCAGCCTAATGGTAAGTCCCCCTAGGCCCTTATTCCTCAGCAAGACTAATTCGCTCCCCTAGGAGGCTTCGCCATGTGACGACTGTCTGGAGTGCTACACCGTCCCTCCTCAATGCGCCTTGAAGGGCTTCAACACCAAGCAGGCCCTCTACAAGAGGTACCCGCTGCTCTACAGGCTCTACGAGAACAAGTGCAAGCTCTACTGCAATAAACTGAACGGCGGCGCCTGCAGCTGCTCAGCTCCTCTAGCAGTCTCTGGAGCTTCAGCTCCAGCTCCAGTGGCTCCTCTTCAAGCAACTCTGCCTCCGGAAGTCATCAGGGCACTGTTTGCCGGCCAATTGCAGCCCGAAGGAAGCTGCCCCTGCTGCTCGTAAAGCTCGGAAAAGTCCAATAAATCATTAGATAGAAACAAAGCGAGCATATTATTACTCAGCAAATTCGCGCGCCGATAGCCATAAAGATAGAATCAAAAGCGAACATTCAATTTGCCAAGTCAACCCCTTTAAAACCGCCCCGGCCCGAAGGGGTCGCGAAACAATGAATCATTACTTCCCATTATTTTGATGAATCATGGCATTTCGCAACGGCAAATTTTATGTCAGTTTGCTTGCGAATTATCGGGTGTAGCTCTTCATTATTATTATCATCAGCGTTCGCGTTCTATTTGCCGATTTATGGCACAGCTGCTGTTTCCAGATTTCCACCAACAGGGAACATTGATGGGGAATTTGACACGCCAAAGGCATTTTAGCAAGCAAAGAGGCAAAAAGGCCTATTTTCCGTATGTGTAAAAAAATCTGGAGCAGTTAGCTCCGGTGATCCTGATGGCCACCTGATGTGTTCCATCCAGATGCTAAACTTCTTTTTCAAATTTGCCTTCATTAGTGTCCCAGACTGGAAATTTTAATTCATGCACCCAAACCGATTAAAACGCAATTTGCAGACTGTTGAAACCGATGTACGCAGTACTGTTTGCATTAAAATGCAGAAACCGTCGCAAAATAACGAGCCCCCGTGCAATTCGCCCTCTGTGCGGGGTGGTTCGGGCACGCGAAAAGCATTTTCTCACGTGAGGTCATTGGATAATCATATGTCACAATGCCGAAAGGGTCTGAAAGGCTATTTTTAGACGGCAAATGCCTAGGAGAACACGGCAAGTTGTGGGGAAAAAATTGGCGGCTGCTTGAAAAAGGAGTTTTTTTCGGGGAAACAGTCACAAGAACGGCAGATTAGCGAGCAAAACTGCACTTTGCATCCGCATAAACCGGCATGTTGGCCGGGGGTTTCGCCCTAGTTTATTACTGTGTCAAATTCCTAATACTAGGACTCGTGCAATATCTGGTCGGCAGTTATTTATGCGGATATACAAATTGCGAAATTGCATATTAAGCTTATTGCGCCATAAAGCCAGTGCTGTTGGACTGCAGCCTCATTACTCGGGTGCTTAGAGTGGAATGGAGCCCCTAAAAGCCCTTTTACAGTCCAATTGTCTCTGGCGGGCTGAGAAGAGCAATTTGCATTTTTTTCCTACTTTGGCTTAATGCCTATGGCCTTAGCGACTTTTCAACTTCTCACCAACCGCTAAAGACCGAAGCGTTTGAAAAAGTCGCTTGTTTAAGCCTTTCAATAAAATTCGTAAAAAATCGCTTCAATTTACAAGAGCAAAATTCCCTTTAATTCTGTTAATACATATACAGTGAGCTGCATATAACTCTTCAAAAACCAGGTGTTTGTCTGTATGCTGCATTAAAAACGCGTAGAATTGTTTAGATAGAAAAAGTTGGTCTTGGTGTCATAACTTTTTTGGGTCACCCTATAAAATAAAAATTGGTTGGGAAAGTGCGCAGTTGAAAACACAAATCAGCTGGTTTGAGCGATTTTTCCAAAAATAAACACCACATTAAGCATTACAATTTTTTGAATTTGGATTTCTCCTTCTGGAAACCGGTTTTGCAACGGGCGTTCCAACAAAATTTAACTCCGAAGCAGGACAAAGTTGAAAACTGAAATTCTGTGACAAGATAGAGCAAAGGTGCCCTTATTTACGCCTAAAAACTGGCTTTTCGCTACAAGCAGGACATTTTTTGAAAGTTTTTTTAAATTTGGATTTCTCTTCCTGGAGAGCGGGTTCGCAACAAGCGCTTCAAAAACATTCCACTCCCAAACGGGAAGAGATGGAGAATTAAAATTTTGTGACACGATAGCTGTTATACGAAAACTGGTTTTGGCTACACGCAAGAATATTTTTGGAAGTTTTTTGAGTTTGGATTTCTCTTCCTGGAGACCGATTTTTCAACCAGCGTCTCAACTAAATTTAACTCCGAAACAGAAAAAGACTGAGACCTGAAATTTTGTGGCAAGATAGAGCACAAGTGCCCGCTACGCTTGAAAATTGGCTTTGGTCCACAAGCAGGAGAATTTTGAATTTTTTTTTGAATTTTGATTTCTCTTTCTGGGGAGCGGGTTTGCAACAAGCGCTTCAAAAACATTTCACTCCCAAACGGGAGGAGAAGGGGAATTAAAATTTTGTGACACGATAGAGCGCAAATGTGCCCTTATTTATGCCCGAAACTAGTTTTGGCTACAAGCACGGACATTTTTGGAATTTTTTTTTTTGACTGAATTTCTCTTCCTAGAAACCGCTTCTTCAACCAGCGTCTCAACTAATTTTAACTCCGAATTAGGAAAAGATTGAGACCTGAAATGTTGTGGCAAGATAGAGCAAAAGTGCCCTTAGCTACGCTTAAAAATTGGCTTTGGTCCTCAAGCAGGAAAATTTTTAATTTTTTTTTGAATTTGGATTTTTCTTTCTGGGGAGCGGGTTTGCAACAAGCGCTTCAAAAACATTTCACTCCCAAACGGGAGGAGATGGAGAATTAGAATTTTGTGACACGATAGAGCGCAAATGTGCCCTTATTTATGCCCGAAACTAGTTTTGGCTACAAGCACGGACATTTTTGGAATTTTTTTTTTTGACTGAATTTCTTTTCCTAGAAACCGATTTTTCAACCAGCGTCTCAACTAAATTTAACTCCGAAGCAGGAAAAGACTGAGACCTGAAATTTTGTGGCAAGATAGAGCAAAAGTGCCCTTAGCTACGCTTAAAAATTGGCTTTGGTCCACAAGCAGGAAAATTTTTAATTTTTTTTTGAATTTGGATTTCTCTTTCTGGGGAGCGGGTTTGCAACAAGCGCTTCAAAGACATTTCACTCCCAAACGGGAGGAGATGAAGAATTAGAATTTTGTGACACGATAGAGCGCAAATGTGCCCTTATTTACGCCCGAAACTAGTTTTGGCTACAAGCATGGACATTTTTGGAAATTTTTTTTTTTACTGAATTTTTCTTTCTAGAAACCGATTTTTCAACCAGCGTCTTAACTAAATTTAACTCCGAATTAGGAAAAGATTGAGACCTGAAATTTTGTGGCAAGATGGAGCAAAAGTGCCCTTATCAACGCGTAAAAATTGGCTTTGGTCCACAAGCAGGAGAATTTTGTTTGAATTTAGGTTTCTCTTCCTGGGAAGCGTGTTTGCAACAAGCGCTTCAAAAAGATTTCACTCCCAAACGGGAAGAGATGGAGAGTTGAAATTTGGTGGCAAGATAGAGCAGATGTGCCTTTATTTACGCCTAAAAACTGGCTTTTGGCTGCAAGCAGGAAAATTTTGCAACATTTTTTGAATTTCATTTTTCCTTTCTGGAAAGCGGGTTTACAACAAGCGCTTCACTTCCAAATGGGAAGAAGTAGAAAATTGCGCTTTTGCACCAAGATAGAGCAAATTTGCCCCTATTGTCAGCCGAAAACTGGCTTTTTTTAGGAGCAATTTCGGAAAATTTTCGAATGTCGATTTTACGTCCCGGAGAGCGGGTTTGCAACGAGTACAGCCCTGAAGCAAACCAGTGGCTTTCAGTAATTTTTTACTCTTTTTCGCTGACTACAGTGAGGAGCCCCCTGATAAAACCCCACACGACTTTAATCCACGATCTACACCAACAAAACCCATGTACGGACTGTTGGGGTGGTTTTTTTCCCTCCACCTGCACGCAACTGGACTGATTAATTGCCATTGGGGCAAAAATTTGTACTTTCCAATGCAAACACGGTTGCACGACATCCTGATATGAGCCGTGCAGGGTGCACTTTTTCCCCCGTTTGATCGAATACCCATATTGTGAGTCATTCAGCTCAAAGCGGACTTGCCGGTCTCCAAGCGCCTGGAAAAGCTGGAAGACTCTGGAAGTGATTTGAAGCGATACATTCTCAATGTCCAGCAACTTATGACAAATATCGCGCCTAATGAGTGTTTAAGGAAAGTTAGTGCAGGACATTCGTCTCGTTGCTATCCTGCAATCGGCAGCGGGTTTTAAAGACGCCAGCCGTCGCGACGCCGTGCCAGGGCGGCGTCGCTTTGCGTGCCGTAATTTCACTCATTTGCAGTCTTTATTGCAGGCTGATATCAGGTACGGATGCAATGCGGAGTTTGTTAAGAAACCGTTTTTGTTGCTGACTTTGACTCAAAACACACACGGAGATTGAAACAACTGCAACTTTGACCACTTTTCGCTCACCGCAGTTTGCAAGATTTCCTTAGGAAAACGGCTGTGTTTCAAATTCAAAACAAGTTGCCAAACAAGTAACCAAAACTAACTCAGGTAACTGCAACATATCTGCTGGGAAAGAATCAAGGACAAATAAAAAATAGAGTTGGCAAATGCGCCAAAGGCGCTCTACTTCCCATCAGGGCCACAGCGACAAGGGCCTACCCAGGGGGGTCATGGAGGTCGTGACCCCCCCATTCAATTCTCTATCCAACGATGCCAAAACGAACTATGTGGCTCGAATGGTTCTTGAGAAACTTCGAAAAAAGCAGCGTCGTGTTCAAGTGGATTTTGCAAATAAAAAAAACCACGCAAATCTAAAACTTCTTGAATTCAAGCATTTTTTGAGAAAACTGCCAGCATTTCCAAAAAAAGGCCACCTATTTATCTCTAGAATGATGTACAAATGAGCGTTCTTGCTCATTTTGCCTCCGAGAAATGAGCAAAAAAGGGACGGAAAACATGAAATTTTGGCATAATCTTGCACCTAAGTGGATGATATTCAAATTTGGCTTTCTGGATCAAAACTACTCGAATTTCCTCACTCATGTTGTTACGACTGAATCGACTTTTCAATTATCTATCCAACGATGCCAAAAAGAATTCTGTGGCTCGAATGGTTCCTGAGAAACTTCGAAAAAAGCAGCGTCATGTTCAAGTGGATTTTGCAACTCAAAAAAACCATGAACTCATGAATGATTCAAACTTCTTGAATTCAAGCATTTTTTGAGAAAACTGCCAACATTTCCTTATCGATGGTTCACTTGCTAAAAAGGCCATTTATTTCTCTCTAGAAT
>NW_026017213.1:6146087-6149106 GCF_020466585.1 Dendroctonus ponderosae
TTCCGAGAAACATGCAAAACGGGACGGAAAACATGAAATTTTGCAATAATCTTGCGCCACCCTTGCACAAAACGACGATAATTTTTTCATAGACAACAGAAGACTGTATTTTTTCTACATAACCCCCCCTGGATTTAAAGCTGGATCCGCTCCTGCACAGCAATTTGCAAAAGGAACCAATCCACATCGTCCTTTCCCATCCTCATGTATATTTCCATTAAGAGCTGCGTATTCAGTATGCGGGCTTGGTGCCAACTCGCACCCTGCCCTGTTAGCTCTTCGATAAAGCAAAATCCTCCACGGACGTGCCTGCTTCTAGTCGTCTTTAAGCTTCCGAGTTCCGTTTGAAAATCCACTTACCATTAGGGCTCAACATCAATTTTTTCTGTGTTGTTTATTGCTAAAACAGCGGTAAATGTGGAAGATCATCCGGCTGGCTTTCGGTAAATATTTTCAAACCGGTTCCAGCCCAGTAAATCCATTTAAGCGGTGACGGTTGGCATGCTGGCCGCCTCCAAATGGAAACAAACAGAGCCTGAAAATGCTGGCTGGAAAGGGAAATGGAGATGTCAAAGTGCGACAGTCTCCGGTGGCTTTCCGGACTGATTTCCACGTTTAAATAAGGAGTTTACATATAGTAGGTATAAACTTGGAAAATACATCATTTTGCCTGGAAAAGTGAACGTGACCGGATCGGGCTGACCCGGATAAGCGTTTCTTTGCCTAACGTTCCGTCCAGGTTTTTACGCATTGAGGGCTCTTAACTCCCTGCCGATTCGTGCTGGGTGTCACCGACGACTGCATTAGCGGTGTTTGACTAAAAGCTCCTTCGGATCGATTCAAATCGAGTTTATTTCACAGAAAACTTTCCAGCTCCTCGTCGGCGCCTGCCGGCTCCTCCTCCTTAAGCTCCTGGTAGGTTCTGAACAGATGCCGGCGCCTCCAAGTAATCACCAGGCCGGCGCAGTAGCAAAACGACGACAGGAACAGAATGAAGCCCAAATACATGAAGTAGCGAAGCAGCTCATTGGTCAGCAGCCTGGACTTGCTGTAGACGAAAACTGTCAGCTGCTGCATGCGTATGTCGTCTACAAAGCAGGTGAAGTTTCCAGCGACAGCTCTGGTCACCTCCACCAAGTAGAGGGTGCTGAAGGTGTCCACAATCACATGAGGGTCGCTGTTGTCGCCCCTTTTTAACTCCCTGCCGCCTTTCTTCCACACCACTTTGTTGTCCAGAGTCGACTCTGGGCAGACTGTCGTCAAATGCGAACCTTCTTCCAGAACGGAGTGCCTGCGATACTTGAATCCCTTGCCTTTTCCAACCTTCCAACCTGTTCGGATGAATCAACTGCAGTGGTTGGAGGAGATTGTTCCTAATTTACCCCTGTTAACTCCTTCGGCATCAGGATTGCATGCTCCGGAGCACCGATCCTCCAACAGGAAATCGGGGATGTTGCCGGTATAGGAGCTGATTTGAGGGAACAGCTTCAGCAGCCTGGAGGATCTGCAGGAGATGGCTGGGGCTTCCAGCAGATAAAGTTCATTGGAGGTGAGATTTGGCGGAGGACTCCCGAGAGGAGACAGTTTTACTCTGAAGGAACCTCTATTGCCGGATTCTGCGGCGTTGGCACTGCTGTCCGGATCAGCTTACCTACAAGAGCCCCGCTTTTTCATCAGACCCTCGCCTTGAGGCCTCCCGCAAGCCTGGCAAGCCCCCCAGGGGCCCCACTGAGTGACCAATGCAGCATCCACTTTCAAAACGTCCCTTAGGTAGACGAATTCAGTGGCGTCCGACTCTTTAAACAGGCCGTTAACCGATAGGAAGAAATCCTGCTGATACTTTGCCCAGTCGACGATCTTGCCTGCAAAGTTCCAGTTGGCACAGCGACTCCTGCTAGCCTCCACTACCTTTTTCAACATCTCTAAGCTTGTCAGGCTCTACAAGATCTACCAGATAGTTGAACTTCTCCTCATTTGTCTGGTCTTCAAAGTGCACGCAGTAGTAGAAGCCAGCATCTGCTTGGGACAACTTGCTGATGATCAGGCTGTGTTTGTGGTTTACTGCCACCCGGTTCCTGCTGGCCTCGTTCTCCATGTCCAGCTGGAAGCCCGCATGTGGTTTAGCCGAGAAAACGGGAACCTGCGGATGGTACCTGCACTTCATGGGGTTTGCTGCGCCCCAGCTGGTCCACTTTGAACCAGTTTTTCGGACGATCGTTGGGCGCTTCCTTGCAAAAGCGGCATTGGAGGATCAGCGTTTGGCCTTCAACGGCATCTACCAGGGCGTACAGATCCTCCTTTTCTGAGCCCACCAGTCGCTCGCGCTCTCTGCATTCTTTCGTTTCGAGCAGCGGGTCTTCTGAGCGGGCAAAAGTCGCTAACAGAAGGAGAATTGGCAGTGTTTGCATGACTCAGCTCTAACTAGATTTATTCGGTACCTGGAATCGTACGTGATTTTATATTTTGGACCTGTATTTGTTCGAATTTTAGTGAATTTTTAGCACTAGGGCTCACTTTCCAGTGCTATAATAGGAATAAATAAAAAGTTGTGGATAAGTTCTATGTTGTTGAGGCGGATTGATTTTTTCAGAAACTGTTTGTTGGGTATTTCGCCTCAAAAATGTTTGTCTTTAAAAAAGACAGAATTTCCTCACGTCTTTTATTGCAGATTGATAAATAGTGCTCGAGCAATATACATGAGGATGGGAAAGGACGATGTGGATTGGTTCCTTTTGCAAATCGCTGTGCCGGGGCGGATCCAGCTTTAAATCCAGTCTTCTGTTGTCTATGAAATTTAAAAAATTATCGTCGTTTTGAGCAAGGGTGGCGCAAGATTATTGCAAAATTTCATGTTTTTCGTCCCGTTTTGCATGTTTCTCGGAAGCAAAATGAGCAAGATCGCTCGTTTTTACATCATTCCAGACATAACTAAATGGCCTTTATTCGAAGTTTCTCAAGAACCATTCGAGTCACAGAATTCGTTTTGGCATCGTTGGATAGAGAATTGAAAAGTCGATTC
>NW_026017213.1:6149156-6153325 GCF_020466585.1 Dendroctonus ponderosae
CCCGTTTTTGCTCATATCTCGGAGGCAAAATGAGCAAGAACGCTCATTTGTACATCATTCTAGACAGAAATAAATGGCCTTTTTAGAAAGTGAAACATGGATGGGGAATAGGCATAGGCACTGTTCCTATGCTAGGTTGTTGAGGCGGATTGATTTTTTCAGAAACTGTGCTCGAGCACTATTTATCAATCTGTAATAAAAGACGTGAGGAAATTCTGTCTTTTTTAAAGACAAACATTTTTGAGGCGAAATACCCAACAAACAGTTTCTGAAAAAATAAAAGGTTAATATAGAAATTGAAATAGTGAATATATATTTTTACAGCGCCATCCAACCGGCCAGCCGGGCAGAACATAAGAAATTCGTCCAGACTGGCCATAAACCGCCTTGAGTTATTTATGACGAAACACACACGTGACACACCTACCTGGCAAAGCTTCCGTCTGGATCCAAAGCGTCTTTACGACCGACAAACCCGAGCGAACAGGGCAAATCCAAATGAACCCTTTCTGAGGATTTCCAACTTGCGACTGGTCCGCAACTCACCTGCCTGCCGCTGTCACTCACTATTCTCGCCTGTTTGTCAGCATTCGAAAAATCCGGTTTAAATGTTGTTTGTTCGGAAGTGAAAAAGCCAATCCAAGCAATCCAGGGCGCTGCTGATGGATAAAACCAAATCGTCGCCGCTGGTCAAAGCCAATCAGCACCCGAAGCCGGTCAGCGTCTTCTACGTTTGGTACACTGAGCTGTGTCGTCGGCTCAACATCAATCCGGCACCAGCCGTGAAGCCGGCCAAGCCCAAGTGCCAGACGGTGTTGGATTTTGTGGCCGATCGGCTGAAGATCGAAGAATGGACGCCCGTGTTGAACGCCTTGCGCCAAGACACCAGTCTTCACGTGGTGGCGGTTCGGAGCAGGATCGGAAACTGCCAGTTTCTCCACGACGTGGACACGGAGGAAAAGGCCCGGAGCGCCAAGCGGAAGTACGGAACCATTTGGACGGCGTACGTTCTGAAGCAGCTGCTCAGATCCATCTCAATCTCTCTCAGAAGCACTCAGGTACCCACTGCTTACTGCCCCTTTGCAGAACCCCCTCTACCCACTGGCTTGTGCAGGTGCTGACCTATCTAGAGCTGGATGGTCTTCCCCTGTTCTTGCAGTACCTGGAACCGCTCCTGCAGGCCCTGAAGCGCAACCAGACCTTAAAAACCTTGTCGTTTTCCAACTGCTCCATCCAGGACGCAGGCTGCCAGCTCGTCTGCTCCTACCTGCGTTTCACGCCCAACATCGAAGTGCTCAACCTGTCTGGGTGCCATTTGAGCCCAGTAAGCGGCGAGCATCTGGCGAAGCTCATCAAGTACCAGCAGATCAACAGGTACTGCGAAAGTTGGCACAGCTCATTGCGCTACGAGAATCCAGATGCTGGCAAAATGCGCGGCATCAAGCGAATCTCCATCAACTGCAACCCGTACTTTGGCGATGCCGGCTTGAACTTCGTCTTGGACGAGCTGGAGGATGACCTGTGGATCAAGGCTCTGGACATGCAGAAGTGCGGGTTGACTGAAAATGTGGCCGCACGCGTTCTGGACATTGTCCAGTACAATAAAACGCTGGAAATTGTCGATCTGCGCCAAAACGAGCTTCTCGGCATGGCCACCGTGGAAAAGGTCCTTCAGCTGCTGAAGCAGCGCCAGCAGTTTGGGATGCAGACGGAGTTTCAATGGTGCGCCACTGCGGTCTCCCTCACCTGGTCCTCCGTTCACTCTGCGACCTCATTTGGCACCTCCGCCCGCAACGTGCACAAGACCAAGTCAGCGCCCATGAGATCCTCGCCCTCCAAAGTCAGCACAGTCACTTGGGATCCGAGTGTGCGCAAAACGAAAACAGTGGATGCCATCCAGAAAAACCCGTCCAACTTCCTCAGCTTGAACGACACGAAGAAGCAGGTGCTGGCGCTGAACGAGAAGCTGCAGAAGGAGATCCAGAAGCGCAAGGAGATGGAGAAGCGGAACGAGGAGCTGCAGAACCAGTTGAACCAAATGAAAACCAACAATGTGGTCAAGGTGGTTAAGACTCGGGTGCCGCTGAACGGGGTGCATCAGAAGCCCCTAGCTGTGCGAAGAAAGGAGGCAAAGAAGCCGGATCACGCGCAGACCAATCAACCGAAAGTGGTAAAGAACGGCTACCATTTGAACGGGGTGAAGAACAACGGCAAAACTGTCTACGACATGCTGGAGAAGCTGCTCAGCGCTGGACAGCCTCTGGAAGAAGACGTGGAGGACCAACTGCTCAGCTACTTTGCCGCTGATCAGAAACCTTCCAAGCCGAAAGCTTCTCCACCAGACTCGTTGTCCAACAGCCATGTGTCGCTCTACAAGTACATGGAGGAGCTGAAGACGCAGAAGACGTAGCGATTTGGCCATGGGCAGTAACGGTTAAGAACTTAAAATGGTTTTGCTTCATTTACCCAATGAACTTACGGTAGGATCGATGTAGATTAAAGAGAATCTCTCTAGCTGCTTGAGTTTTGTCACGTTCGTGCTGGCGTTTCCCCAGCACACCGATGTGCATCTTCAGAGGTGGAGCCGAGTGTTTCGTCAAGTTTTTGAAACTGGTGAGATTCTGGGGCCTCATTTTCCAATTTTGTGCGATCACTTCCGACTGCAAAGAGTGGGTTTTCCATGAGCAAATTGCCGTGTTTTTAATTTTTGCTCGGTATAAAGCAGGCAAAATCCGTTTATTCGGTAACCAACTAAAATACTTGGACTAATTCGCAAAAGGAAAAACGTGATTTTTTCCCAGTTTTCGGCAGTTTTGGCCCTCATTGTTTCCAGCGTCAAATTTTGGTAGCAAAATAAAGAATCTCGAGATGGTAAAAGGCGCTTGGTTATTGTTAGGGGAGGCCCCGGTCCGCTGATATCCAGTCATTCATTAACGATTCCGCAAGAGAAGTTTGATTAAAAATGCTTTTAATTTTTGCATTTTGCGGTCGCATTTAAATTTTTAAGGGGCGCCCGTGCTAAGCAGACGTGCTGATGTTATTAATTTCGCTTTAAAGAGCAGAAAGTGAGAAAGGGGCCTAAGTTGACGACGGCTAATTTCGATTAGTATTCAAGGAAACATTACGGGACCCATGCAAATTTTTATTCCAAAGGAAAAGCCGCAGAGCTGAGAGAAACAGTGGCGCATAAATTTCTACAACGTCTTGATCTCGATCCGAAGACAAACACATGGATGAAACTCGCATGAATCACGCCAATATCTGGATTGCCATTTTGCGCACCTGGACCGGCTTGGGCCTGCAAATATCCCGATATGGGGAAATTGAAATTTTACATGAGACTGGGTTTTATTTGTTTTTTAATAAATCGGACACATGTGGTTTTTATATGCCGGATTAGGCCTGCGGGTTTATCATTCTATTACGGCGCCTCCTTAAAATGCCGAGTATCGGGCAGAAACGTTGCAGATTTCCGGAAAACGCCCGCCTCGACGTTTACAAGACGGCTTATTGGATTTTTTACTGCGATTGTCCACAGTTTCCAGCTTTATATGCCACATGCGACAACAGTGCGCCGCCTGGGAATTTTGAACTGGCACCGCCGCGGTTGACCAGTTTTTTGCGCCAATGGAAGCGTTTTTAACACACTGAGATGTTAATAAATCTGATAAACTTCAAGACTGTGCTGTGGCAAAATAAAGCCGTAAAAAGTTAAACGAGTTTTCACACCAGCGAACGTGTCACTCACGCAAACTAATAAAATTTGTTTCCTGCCTGGGCTTTTTTATTCCTGGCCTCCCTAGGGAATACATGCGTGACCTCGTCTTAAGGCGTAATTCCGGGGGTTGGCTGGCAACATGTTTCCAGCCAGAACAAGCCCCAAATCAGCCTGTTAAGGGACTGTTTTTTTTTCTTTTTTTATTGCCGTTTTTGGAACTCATCATGCAACCTTGCTGTGGGCGGAACTGAAATTAGAAAAATTATCGTCGTTTTGCGCAAGGGTGGCGTAAGATTATTGCAAATTTCATGTTTTCCGTCCCGTTTTGCAAGTTTCTCGGAAGCAAAATGAGCAACAACGCTCGTTTTTACATCATTCCAAAGAGAACTAAATGGCCTTTTTAGAAAGTGAACCATCGATAAGGAAATGTTGGCAGTTTTCTCAAAAAATG
>NW_026017213.1:6154253-6176722 GCF_020466585.1 Dendroctonus ponderosae
TGAGTGAGGAAATTCGAGTAGTTTTGACCCAGAAAGCGAAATTTGAATATCATCCACTTAGGTGCAAGATTATGCCAAAATTTCATGTTTTCCGTCCCGTTTTTGCTCATATTTCGGAGGCAAACCGAGCAAGAACGCTCATTTGTACATCATTCTAGAGAGAAATAAACGGCCTTTTTAGAAAGTGAACCATGGATGGGGAAGTGTTGGCAGTTTTCTCAAAAAAGGCTTGAATTCAAGAAGTTTCAGACTTGCGTGGTTTTTTTTTGAGTTGCAAGTTTCTCAAGAACCATTAGAGCCAGATAATTCGTTTTGGCATCATTGGATAGATAATTGAATGGGGGGGGGGCATGACCCCCACGACCTCCCCCTCCTAGATCCGCCCTTGACCTTGTTGCCAGGTTGCGTGAATCTACCGGCGTTCGAGTACTCCTCCCGCACCTGTAGCCAATCTAAGATTTATGACATGGCTTATGTTAGCTCCCCTTTGTTTTATTCGCGTTATATTACAACTGTAAAACTTCTGTCTCGTCCGAACGTGGTGCTTTCACTTTGGAGACTCTCGTAAAATATTAATGGGCCGTCGGATGAAATCCGCACTTTTTCAGTTATACTCCTTAGGAGGAAAAAAACATTTCCCCGAAATTAATTCGAATCGAATCGGCAACTTTTCGCTCTGCGACGCCAAGAGGAGAAATGAAGGGGTGCATTTTTCGGAGGCGACACGCCTGACATAGATAAATGGGTGTCCGTGTACGAGTACGTAAATAACTTAAAAGTTTTCTCGCGAAATTGAATTCGCATTATCCGAGGGAGGGCAGCCCGAAAGCTGTTGCCGTTTTTCTTGTCACGTATCGATAATGCGATGGAAGCGCGCCCCCAAGCGCCATTCCGACTCACAATGAGCCCCAGAATCATTAGTTTCAATCAACATATTAATCGGATTTCATCATTTACACCCTCCATTTCGTTTGGGGCATCAATTGCGCTTGGACGTGCAATTTGTTTGACAAATTCCTCAAAAAATGAGCCCTTCAAGAGGCTTCGCGGAGCAACGGCAGTCCAAGAGTGAAAAATGGGCGAAAACCCTTGCCGCGATTAACAGTTGCTGACTTACTAGAAGCTTTGAAGGGCAATTATTTAACAATCATCTTCCAATCAACACCATGAAGGTTAGCAAAAAGAGTGAAGCAGAATTGCCTATTTTGAGTCTTTAGCTGCATCTGCAATTTGCAGGAAAAATAGAACAGAGTTTTGTCTACCTGAGAACAAAATTTTACAGTCTCTACTTGCTTTTGTGTCCGCGATGTGATTTTTTGAACAAAATCTGCCGGTAAATTTTATATCAGTTTGTTACCGCCTGAATTAACGATTATTTTAGACTCGCCCTAAATCGCTACAAAACCCAAATTTTGAGGAAACGTATAGTAGAGTTTTGCCTATTTTGGCGCACAAAGTTGAAATGTTTACCTCCTTTCGTTTTGAGATGTGATTTTTGAAAAAAATGTTCACCTAAATTCAGTTTCAGTTACTTGCACAAGTTTATATTTTTCTTGAAAACTGCTTCTATTTGTTAGAAACAGCAGAATTTTGTCAAGTTTTCAACCACATTTTTATCCGAGACGTATTTTTTCAAATAAAATGTGTCGGTAAATGTGATATGAATTAGTTGGCGGCGTTGGCGCTTAAGTTTGCAAATATTTAAAAACCGCTTTATTTTGTTAGAAAACGGAAATTTGCACAAAAAGTACAGCAGAGTCTTAACTATTTTATAGCAAAAATCCAAGTATCTACCTCATTTTGTCTTCGGGAGGTGATTTTGTCAAATAAAATGTGCTCGGAGATTTAGTATCACTTAGTTGCTGTGCAAGTTTGCAATTAAAAAAAAATCGACGCAATGTACAAGAAACTCAACACTTGCACAAAGAGTAGAGTAGAATTTTGCCAATTTTGAGCCACAAATTCAAGTTTCTACGTGCACTTTTGTCCGATACGTGATTTTTTAAATAAAATATGCACGTAAATGCAATATCAATTAGTTGCCGCTCAACGTTGCAACTATTTAAAAAATGCCCTAATTTAGTAATAAACCAAAATTTGGGCGAAAAGTACAGTAGATGCTTACCTATTTCATAACACAGATTTCAAGTCTCTACCTCGTTTTGCCTTCGAGATGTGATTTTTTAAATAAAATGTGCCCGTAAATGGTATCTCAATTAGTTGAGGCCTAAGTTTATTTTTTTTTCAAAATTGCCCTAATTTACGAAAAAACCCAAATTTACAGGAAACGTTTAGTAGAGTCCTGCCTACTGCGTAGCACAAAATTCAGCCCTTTACCTGCTTTAGTGTTCGAGATGTGAATTTTTTAATAAAAAGTGCACGCAATTTGGGTATCAGTTAGCTGCTGCTGCTCAAGTTTGCATTTTTTTAAATCGCGTTTGTTTGCTATAAAAACCAAGTTTTCGGGGAAAATACTGTAGAGTGTGACTATTTCGGCGCATAAGTGCCTTGTGTCCTACATTTGTCTGTCTTTTAATAAAATGTGTGGGTGAATTTGATGAGTTAGTTCTTGCCAAAGTTTGCAATTAAAAAAAAATCGTCGTAATTGGCTAGAAAATCATAAGATGCCACAAAAATACAGTGGAGCTTTGTCTAGTTTGGGGCATAAATTTCAAGTTTCTACCTGCTCTTGTATCGGATAACTGATTTTCGAAATAAAACATGCATTTAAATGTGATATCAACTAATCGCCCCCTAAGTTCGCAGTTAGTTGAAGAGGCCTTTATTTGCTAGAAAAACACAGTTTGCAGGCAAAGTTGCGTACAGTTTTGTTTGCTTCGCTGCATAAATTTCAAGTCTCTATCTGCTTTTGGATCCGAGAGGCGATTTTTTATGTAAAATGTGATAGTATTGAGAGCAAGCTGGACATTGTTTAGATCGTTCAGCGTGCAATTCTGATCATTCTCCTCTATAATACCTCTAATTTTGAAAGAACATCTGCATCTTCTGAAGCGCTTTTTGGGGTTTTCCTTTAGCCAGTTCACTGAACAGACGATGGAATCTCTTGGGGGAAAATTTACCTCACTTTAACACTTCTTCCTGGACCTGGTGTTTCCCGATCCCGAGTGTCCAGCACTCTATTTATATGCAGATAAAGCCGAGGCAAAGTCGAATACAGATTCGAGACGGCCCTCAAAGTAAGATCTAAGATTTATTAATTTGCATATCCGGATGCGGCCCCGTTTGAAGTCACTCACTACTAAATTATTCAAACCGGGTTTGCACGGGTATGTGTGTAAAGTATAACTATCTTCGCCCGTATAATTGGCTTTCTATAGGGATGGAACTAATAACTAATTCACGGATGATGGTTGTGCTGAATCCGTAAAGGATCTGCTTCTATAAGCAACGAAGACGTGACAAGACGACAGCCTGAACCGGCGTTTTCACCGCTTGAATGGCAGAGGGATCTGGGCAAATTAATTTTGCATCGTCAATACTCGGCCCTGAATCGCAACTCGATCATCCCTTGTTTTGTTCGCTCAAGTCCAGGATGATCCAGGCCGCAAAGCCTCATTTGTGCAATTGTAAGCCGCCTTAATTAGGCACCTGGCATGCGTGATGTTGCAGGAAAATGTCTTGTCCGCACCGGATTACACTGTTTCAGTCCTAGATTGGAAATTTTGCTATCAAAGCAACGAATATTTTCTCTCCAAAACGGTGCAAAAAGTGTTTTTATTCGAATGAATCAAAAAGTGCCATTTTGCGAACAGAAGCGATGATCAAAAAGAAGCACTTTCCTTTAGCGTTCATTTGTTTTACTTTTACGCACGGACTTTGTCGCACATATATTTTTTAGTATTTTTATTTAAAAATAACCGAAATGCTTTTTTAAGGAATGACGTAGGTTTATCAACAACTATTGAACCCATTTTCAAGTTTACTTACAATTTGTAAATTATACCTTTGTTATAAGTTCAGTCTCATAATCGTTTTAATGGCCTACTTATCTACTTTTGCGATGTTGTCACACGTAAAACTCGATTTTTTTTAGAAGCGCAAATGTCATGCATACACCATCCCAAGACCACAGGTGTTTCAAGTTGAAAAAGTACTTAAACTTCAAAACATGACATTTCAAAAAATGACATTGCCACAAAATTTTAAATATGAAATCGATGCATTTTATTATTCGTGTAATCTTTCATTCGAATAAAAAATAGTGTTCGATACGAGGGCGAAAATTTGTTTTTCGAACTCCTGACGGATTGAAACGCCGTCGTCGTTCGAAAAACGACATTTTTCGCCCTTGTATCGAAAACTACTATTTTTGGGAATGAATTTCTGAATACAGCGCCGCTCTAGTTGCCGAAATTGATTTTGGAGCTCAAATGAGACCGACTTTGAAAATACCGCAAAATTAATCCGAGCGTTCGATTTCATTCAAATGGTTCACATATTTAGAATGAGGCTTTGCCTTGAAAAAGCTGCAAAAAGCAGTTCTGAAGCACAACCAAATTTTAATTAATTAACTTTTGACGAAAAGTCATCAAAGCCAAATTACACATTTTGCGCGGCAGATTTGCCTTTTTTAAAGACAAAAATTTTTGAGGCGAAATACCCAAAAAGAAGTTTGTAAAAAATAAATCCGCCTCAACAATATAGAACTTATCTACTTCGTCTAAAGTTTCACCCACATGAACACCATAAGTTATTCACATCGACTCCAGATACTTTTTTATCGAATTGCTCAAGACGAGGAATTTGACTTGGTTGGCCAACTTTTGGTAAACTGAGATCAAAATTCAAGAGCAAAAAATGTCGGCAAAGAAGTAAAAATCATTTTTTTAACAAAAGTGAACAAGTTAACAAATCAAAGCTGATGGCAGGGTTTTTTTAAGTTCTAATAATTTCAACCTTTCTCCTGACTCGCACGCTCGATCTTCTGTAAAAGCTTTCCACTTTCCATTCGGCGCTTTACTAAAAGTTAAGACTCATCAGAACGAGTTACTTTTCTTCAGCATCTTGTCCAACTTCTCATTTAATAATCCCTTAGTGTGTCTAATAACGTCCATAAGTCGCCTTTAAGGGCGTCTCCTATCGGAGGCGGACTATCCTCTTTGATGTGCTCAAGGTTCTTCCCTTTATCAGTTTTTTCCAATTTTCCATAGTCCTTTTTTCTAGCTTCTCTACTGTTTGGAGACTCAAATGCTGCTCTATTTTTCAAACTCAATTATTGTTCATCTGAAGAATGTTTGTAGAAATATTTGCTAATTTCTGATGCTGAATAGGCAAGCAGTGGTTGACTGAAAGGCAGAAGAAGCCAATAAAACGTTTCTTCGAAGTCCTGACGCGCCATTACCCGACAAAATGAAGCTTACTTGGGCGACGTAAATTTTTAATGGCGATTCGTGGGAAATAGAGGGACATGCGAAGGATAGTTTATGGCCGGCCCGAAATAAGTAAGAAACGAATAAGGCAAGAAAACAGGCCGGAAAAGCGGACGACCGAATGGAAACGCTTCGCTCGTAAAGAGGATAATAAGGCATGTTTACGACACTCGGAAACCATAAACCTGGACGACCCGGCCAGGTAGTGGGGCCCTTTATTGAGTTAGGGCTCCGACTAATTGATAGATGGATGTGCGGCCAGCAAATTGGATTCGCTCGTGTCATTGTGCTTAAATAGATTGCTCGATAAATATTTTAGTTGGTAACAATTAAAACGCCCAGGAAAACACATCGGATTCATCCAGAGTTGCTGCAGAGAAACTGTGGCACATGCAAACATTATGAGGACTCAAGAGCAGCTTCGCCCCATTATATAGTATATCTTGAATATTGACATCTAGATTAAGCCGACGAATGAAGAAGGCTGCATGCGTCTACGTTGGAAAAACTCAGGCTGAAAGTTGGAAAGGGAATGGAAAAACGTGCCTGAAAAGAAGGCGGGGCGCAACCCCTGGATCCTCGCTAGACGTCGGCACGTGCCTCGGGTGCCAACGATCCGGCCCCGTTATATTGCAAATCTCATTTGCGACAATAATTTATATGTAAATATATCCGAGTCGTACGTGTTGCATTTCGGAATTTCGCGCAAAATTCAAATATCCGAGCATGTCACGTTAATCACGGTCGAGAAAAATCACCCAACTTCTCAAGTTCAAACGAGAAAAAAACCGATTTTCTTATCGGATCACATTGTTTACCAGGCTCAACGGGCGAACAAAGGGCAAAATCATAGGAACTTGTCTATCCTCGCTGCTTATCAGCAGATTAAGCGGTGTCATAAAACGAAAACAATCATAAATTCAACAAATAAGACGCACCTCTGAGTAATAGCTAAATTGGGGAACTAAAATTTGAACAATAAAGAAGCAGCAACCAAAATCACTATTGAAAAAGAACAACCAAATTCCTTTCCTCGATGTACCAATCGAAACTAATGCGAAAAGCAGCGAGCATTTACAGGCAAATCCGACTCGAAGGACCAAAATATGAGCAGATTTTTCAATCCAAGCCATAATTCCATATCAATTCGCCAGAAAACTAGAACAAATACGATGATTATAATTTTTTAAAGCGATTTTATTAAAGTTATTCAAATTCAAAATTTATTAAAAATATGTAAACAGAAAATTATTTGTCAATTTACAATTCATATAATGTAAAAATTATTTGTTGAGTACCTAGATACCTTGTACCTGTATGTACTCTCAAGGTTGCAATTTTTTTTTATATCAGTAATCATATTTTTATTTTCTGTCCTGGTTTACCAGAAATCCACATAGCATACCATACATGTTATTCTTACCTAAAACTCGCAACTCAAAACATTTTCCCGAGAACTCAACTTTTGAGAAAGTATCTGAACAGATGTGTTCCTGTGTATAGTAATATATTCTCTGGATTTTTTATTAAACAAGTTGAAGTTATTTATTGATCTTATTATACTTGGCAATAAATTATACAATTTTGGGGCTACATAATTAGAAACTTAAGATGAATTGTTCGATTATTTTTTTCAGGTAGAGCAAGAAAGTTGTTAGATATTTGTCTTGTGTCGTGGTTATGTTTTACATATGTTTGAGTATTTTTGTTCTTATGAGTAAATGAGCATGCTGAATGTATGTACAGCAATGATATGTCCTTCCTTCTAACCTCATCCCACGAAACCCCTGAAAAGATCAATGCTGTGTCATCAGCATAGGATACAATCTTGCCATTCATGTTTAACCCCAGCAGATAATTAATATAGGTTATAAACAAAATTGGCCCCAAAA
Organism: Dendroctonus ponderosae; assembly: GCF_020466585.1. Lineage (NCBI taxonomy): Eukaryota > Metazoa > Arthropoda > Insecta > Coleoptera > Curculionidae > Dendroctonus > Dendroctonus ponderosae. The sequence continues at coordinate 6,161,536 of NW_026017213.1, forward strand.
TTGTTCCCTGTGGAATGCCCATCTTAATGCTTAGTGAAGAACTTATTTGGTTATTGACTTTAACATATTGTTCTCTGTTACTTAAATAACTCTGAAAAATCTCGATCCCCCGATCTCTTACCCCATATTGTCTCAAAGAACTAATCAATAGATCATGAGGAACAGTGTTTTTGTTGTTTTCTATTTGATTTTTATAATAGTGATACTTTTGTTGTTTTCAGAGTTTATTTAAAAAGTTTCTGTAGTGTTTGTATTTAGCTTCTGATGCACAAGTATAATTTCTTAAAAGTGCTCTCTTTAACTTATTTCTATGTTTATGGAATTGATCAACCCATCACTAATCCAATCTTTAATTTTTTTATTATTTTTAAACTTGATTTTACGTATTATCGCTAATAGATCGTAATAAACCAATTAACTGATAGCGTTGATAGTCGTTCGTCGAAATCTTTGCTAACGTGATGCACCGTAGTGGCCAAGCTCGAAAAGGGCACGTTGCAAAGGTGAGGAAGCTATTTGAAACTGGCAGAGAAGTTGAGAGGCCCTGCACGCTGCCGCGCCGAAATCTGAGCAAATCCTGCGATAATCTTCACATAACAAACCGAAATATGGACTTGGAGGCTCCGGTTAAGCCAATGGATAATCTCGAATGCTTGGAGCAGTCCCTGAAGTGGACGGAAGCGAAAGAGCACGAGCTGAAGACGTACCTGGACAAAGTGACACAGTTGAAGCCCAAGCGCAAACCCGTTGCAGCTCCGAGGAGGTTTGCGCCCCCAACTCGCCAGCAGGAGTTGGAAATTACTTTTCAACAGGCGACCCAATGCGGAAGGTTGGAGAGCTTCCGAAGACAAAACCTCGCGCAAATTGACCAGACAATTGCTGAAATGAACGCCGATGGATTCATTGGAGGGAGCGCCACAAGTGGCAGTGGTTCAGAAAGTGACGGTAGGTAAAGTTCTGAGCAACTGCCCTGGTTATCAACAAAAATGCCTTCTCCCACGAAAAGATGAAGCTGCCATCAACTGCACGGTGGACGCCATCATGGGAGACTGCAGAAGGCTTCTCAATTACTCTCCAACGCAGGAAAAGAATGAGACTCACAGTGACGGTCACCTCAACCATTCAGCAGGCTTGTTCTCAGAGGAGCATGCGGATTATGAACCAATCGCCAGCTGGGCTCCCTCAGGCGCGCTAAGGGCGCAAAAACTCCACACTAGGTAACACTGGAGCTAATAATCAAGCATCTCTCCACTCAAGGTGTTTCAGCTGCGCCATCTCGAGCATTATGGAGCACTTGAAGTTCACAGAGAGGCGCTACCTGCAGGAGCTTACAGGCATTATACCAGTAAGCGAACTCACTAATCACTGCAAACTGTGGCACTGCAAAAAACCTTCCAGGTCTATCTATATGGCATCAGCAACCACTCTCATGAAGATGTGAAAAATAGCGCCAGTCTCCTCACTGAAACCCTGGAGGGCCTCCTGAAGCTCCAAAAGGAGTTCGAGTATAGCCTGGCCATTGCCCGCTCATTGGACGGGGTTCTCAGGGCTTTTATCCACTATGTAAGCAAACTGGGGGTGCCCCTCACTTTTGAACCCTCACTGTTGAAGTTTGCAGGAGGACTTGTTCAACACGTACAAAAAGTTCTTCATGACCCAATGTTGTGGCCTCACCTTTGCCCTCTCAGACTCAAAGGTATTGCCCTCTAAGCCTCAAATCCCGCAGAGTCTGAACACATTCGCTTTCAGGCTGAGTTCAGTAAGGAAATCACCCTGGGCGCCATTCTCAGTCAGAGACTGTTCCACTACAAAATGCATCTGGAAGAGATCCAGGCAGAGTTGCAAGCTTTCCGGGATTTTCTGCCCATTGTTGAACATCTACTGAGCTTCATCACCGACATACTCAATCTATGCAATGTGAAAAATGTCCTCGAGCGAATTGTGCCGGTGCCAACCATCCTCAAAAGCGCCCCAAAACCGCCACTGGAGGTGGCAAGTTGCCCGTTTGAGGCCTACGGCGACTATCTGCTAAAGGACAAGTTCAAAGTGAGCAAACCGTTCAAAAGAACCCTCACTATCTACCTGTTCAGGCACATCGTTCTCCTCACTAGGGTAAGTGGATTGGTTTTTAATTGTAACTAATGTCCCCGTCTTGAGGGTGAAGATAGAAATGTTGTCTAAAGCACAGAGACGTTGTGCTTGCAGGAGGATAAGAATGACACTTTCTACTACCAAGGCCATATTAGGATGGACGAAATCATTCTGCTGCCGGCCGACGACAAGAAGAAGAAAGTCATCAAGTTCTACCATTACGAAAAATCCAAGACTTTTCACACCCCAGTCATCTACAAGTTTGAGGCAACGAGCAGAGAAGTCCACGCCACCTGGAGGGAGAACATCACGAATATCTTGGGGCTGCAACATGAAGAATTGCGCAGCAAAGTTTACCAGAAGCACTTGGAGGGTTCATAGGGGCAAAAATTGAGGAAAATTGGGCGCATTGGGTTCTCGCCTTCTTCGCCCCAACTTGGTGCTCGCCTTTATTCGGTTCAAGCACAAACTTTCATAATTTCTCAGAAGTTTGGATGGGCAAGGACAGAGACCCATCCGAGGCTCAAAAGTGTGCAAAAACCTGATGTTATTTTTCTCAAGGCACCATAAAGCAGCAAATTCAGGCATAAATTGTGAAAGTTTTTTCAAGTTCGATAGTCCATGGTGGACCTCACGCCTGTGATGTTGCGACCTGAGTTTCCGAAGGAGAGAAAATTATACACTTAAAACATGGTGCGGCATCTAGGGAAAACAGGGGGTTTTGGCGGACTCAATTGCAGGAGACTTTAAGCTTTTCTCGCCAAACTCTCAAGAATCAAGACTAGAAAACGCCATTCGGGAAAGCGTTGAGAATGATAAAATCACTCCACTTGCACAGAGAAAAATTGGACTGGCATATTGGTCTAGTTGAGTAGGGACCAAAAAACGTTTCATATAATCCCCAGGTTTAAAACAAGAAAGTTTGGCAATTGCGCAATTTTTTAGTTCTCCAGGCGACGCGGCTTGAAAAAATCATCAAACACCTTTGAAGGTCCAAAACCTCGCGCCTAAGATCGCAACCATCTGGTTGGGAGCACAATAAAGCCTCTGAATGAAAAACGCTTATATTCTAGACTATCACAGTCATTGAGCAAGTGGTGAGTCACTTCAGGTCCCAGAAAAGCCCCCGTGTCTCCTCGCCTGGATCAGCTGGCCCCACAAGCACTTTTCCACCGTCCGTCGCCATTGCAGCTGAATATACTCGGAGGCTGCTTCCAAGCTAAACACCGTCTCCTTGTGGAACCTGGCGCTGGCCAGATGGTCTTTCAGTTGAAGAATCTTCATGTTTTTCCCCTGGGGCAACACGCTGATCTGGTCCATCTTCACGCTGCCTATGTAGTAGAACGCTTCTTCATTCAGTTGCTTCTGGAATTGGCAAATTAATGGTATTTCATGAGCCTTGAGGCATGAGGATGGGCACCTTGGTAAAAATCACGATCTTCTGGAACAGGAACACCATGATCTTCATCTTCTTCGGCTTGCGGACCTTGAATTCGTCCATCAGCAGGAAGGAGCCGTAGCCACTAATGTCGAACGGGCAGCACTGGATGGAGCTTCTGGAAAAGTCAAAGTCCTCCTCATTGAATCCGACTTGCTTGCACTCGGCTGGGGAGGAGATGCTCTCCTTCACCAGCTCAGTGTCCCCTACGGGCGCAGTCAGTCGCCTCTTCTTCTTCGAGAAGGTCTTCCTGAAGAAACGCGACAGTGTGGAGGTGGACTGCGGCCTCCTGGGGGGTGGAGGTTTATCGGTTTCGGCACTGCCAGAGCGCAGATCGATTTCATCAAAGGAGGAACCATCATTTTCCATATGCCCGGTTTGTCTTTGATATCACTAACCACGTTTGACGCACACCTTATTGCGTGTAACTTTGAACTCATTTGCAACTGCTTATCTGCCTTATCATTGTCTTAGTTATCAGATAAGTATTCTTAGATAAGGCGTATCTGCGGATAAGAGAAGCTACGGCCTGGCGACTGTGAAGGCACGCCAAAAACAGTTAACTTACATGAAAAAACGCCTGTGAAGATAATGTTTTAATGCGATTTTCTAGTGGTTTTTTTGGAGTTCCTCAACTGCTGCGAAACTGCAAAGCGCTACGGCCTTCCAACCTTGCATTAGGAAGCAAGTAGTTCATAGGAATTCTTCGTTTTAAACATTTTTTGCGTTTCAACTCTGCTCATCTCCGAGATGTGAAGAGAGTGTCGTAAATTAAAAGACCAGGGCAACTGAAGACTTTCACTTTAACAGATTGTACATTTAGATAAAATAAATTTATTAGTCCAGTCCAAATTGACAAAATAGGTCGAATAGAATAAATACTAAATGATACAAGAACCACAGCAATGTAAAACTGTTCCATGTTGATGGTGTCTAGTGTGCAAATGAATCAGTGATGTGTTGTGTAATCGACATAGAAGACAGAAGACCCTAAAACGATCATTTGTATAAAAGAATTGGAAAACCGCCTAGAAATGCTGGCCGTTGATTACCTGTCGATTTGGCGCGTTGCTCTCTTTTCCGGGGATTTTTCCTGACTGGCACCGGAGTTTCGTCCGACTTCTGATAGGCTTTTAGAGTGTTTTCTGGAAATCATCCACTGAGCAGGTCAATTGGTGGCTGATGGGGCAAACATACCTTTAATCTTCTTCATCTGCTTCCATAGGATGTCCTCGATTTGCAGCTTCCAGGCCTCCTTCACCTTGGGCGATTTCGTATCCAGAATGTAGGTGTGCTTGCTCGAATTGCGACGTTTCGTCTTGGTGAAATCGGTCAGTTGAATGGTGTTGTCGTTGTCAAAGGTGGCGATTCTCAGATCGTGTGTTCTGATGCTTTTCTGATACACAAACTGCTCCAGGTTTTTCTGGAAACATCATCACGTATTGGGAGCAGAACTGACTTGAGAATACAATATATAAGAAACTGAACTAGATGAGAGCAAAAAGCCGATGGTTTCATGTGGAACTCACGGGATCTTCGACGGTAAAAACCACAACGCCTTCAAACAAAAACACCATCATTTCGGCCTTTTTGGGCTTGAGCACAGTGAATTTTTCCCGGGCAATGAACGACCCGTAGTCTTTGGTATGCAACGGACTGAAGAGGATCGAGGCCAGCGCCACAGCATCATTTCCTTTGCTCATGTACTTCTTAACCATGTCCAGAGACAACTGAACGAGCCCGATTGGTCGGTCGTCTTTCTGCAATTGCTTGATGATGTTCTCGAGGAACAGTTTGTACTTGCCCAGCCGCTGAATGGGAGTCAGCAGGTAGGCTGAAAGGTCCAGTTTGTCGTTGATGCGTTCCTGCTTCTCCTAAACGACCAATTTGGGGAAAGGTTGGGGACTTTGCGCAAAGCTTGATGGACTTTACCTTGATGAGGAAGCTTAGTTCTTTGACGGCAGCGTTCGCTTTGGGCGTGTTCCTGAAATACCGGGGGTAGAGCCTGAAGAGGTCTTCCTGCAATTGAGGCGATTATTAAGCGAAGTGGTGGGGGCTTGGGGCATTACGAATTCCAGAAAAGTGTGGGCCACCGCCTTGATGTCCACCTGCGGGGATTCCAGGGCGTGGAGGAAATTCGTTTGGTTGGAGTAGATTTGCTCCATGTTGCCGAACACTGCGTCCACCTTTTCCGGGCAGCGCTCCTCGAGGAAGTTTTTATATTCCTGTGCAAAGCTGGCGTCAGCCCCAGTCTCTGGATGAGTACCCCTACTTACCACGAGGACCTTTTCCATATCAGCAACATATTTTCTTTCGGTGGATATAATCTCGTCAACAATGTACTGAAGCCTAAAAGCACCAAGCTCTGGGAGTTGGTTCAAGACTGGTGCTTTGGAACTTACGTGTTCTTTTTGACTTCCACTGGAACCGAGAAGAGGATTTGGTGTTCCAATCTTATGCTCTCGTAGTAGTTGGATTGCTCCGCAGCTTCCTCCTCCTCATTCTCCTCCTCCTCCTCCGGGTTGGTCGCCTGGCTGCCAATGTAGCCAGGGGAATCCACTTGGTTGTCCACCCTTTCGATCCGAACTATTCCCTGCTGATCGCAAAATGTTTCTCGCCTTGCGGCGCTGGGAACGTACACGCTTGTCCAGCTGATGGCATCTGAAGATAATAATCATCATTTCTATTTAACAAAATAAAATGGTCCACTCACCTTCATCGTCGTAACTCTCGCCTGAAGTGGTGGAATACATGGTGTTCCTCTTGGAGTCATCACTTGCCTGAGAGCCCAGAACCAGCACCATTTTATCGTCGTTGGATAAAATGTTGGGGTCCTGATTGGTCTTCATTTGGTCGAAGCTGAGCAGGTCGATGCTTTTGCGCTCGATTTGCACGCTGCATTGGATTAGTTCCTTGCCATCTGCGTTCCATGCCTCCATGTAGTAGAAGCCCTTCTCCATGTCGTCGGCAAAGTAGATTTCCCCGAAGAGGTCCTCCAGCTCAGGCTCCAGCTGCACTAATGGGCCCGGTGTTTTTGCTTCGCCATCCTCCAGCATCCAATGGAAATCCTCCCCATATCCATCCAGCTTCATCTTCTCCAGCTCAGCGTCGATTTCGCAAATGACGCTCCTCCGATAGTTCTCGGTTTCGCCATTTGCGGCTGCATCTTTGAAGCTCTCGAAATGTTGCGCCAACTCCTTGACCCCGATGGGCTTCTTGAGGATTCCGGCCCTTCTTCGACTGCGTCCTGATTGGTTGTTTTTCCGGAATCTGCCCTGCAGGGGAGATCCAGGCGGATGGGTGGACGTTTCCGGGTTTTCCCAATTTTCATTGTTGATTTGCACGAAGGACTTGTACTTCCACCACTCGATTTCCAGCTCTGGAGTGTCGGTTTCTTCAGGTGGCGGCGTTGTCACTTCGGGCTCTTCGTCGGTGGGTGAGTCATTTTTTTCTAGAACAGAAATGAACGGTCCTTAAGGAGTTGGGTTGATCAGTCTTTGGAAATTCAACTAGAGCTTCCCGGGATGGTTGTGGAGAAAACGGGGAATTTGAGATTCCCCAAGCGTTTCATTCAGCACCTTTTAAACACAATAAATGATGTCAGCGCCGAGGCGCTATTTTGGGACCTTATCTTGTCGCGAGATTGCATGCGCTCATATCACTATCGACTTTGGAGATAAATCTTCAAGTGCTTGTCGATCAATATGCGAGGACATCGGGAACTTTTCCCATTGGATTATGACGCGTTTAGATACATACCATCAGAATCTCCGGGGCTTTGGAGGCGTTCTTCGTGTGACCGGGAGCGCATGAAGTCCCAATAGGCGCTTTCACTGCCACCATCACCGTTTTGCAGCTCTTTTCCCGTTCCGATGCCGTGAAATACTGTGTCCATGCTCAACCGGTCACTATCACTATCACAAAAATTGCCACTATCATGGAAGACATCGTCTGGTGTGATTTCGACCAGTGAATGCAGCCTTAGCAGTTGGGAGAGTGTGAACTGCTCGTCGTCTGGCTTTTTGCACTCATCAGGTTCCTCGAGGATCTGCGGATGGTGCTGCGATCGTTTGCACTTTGCTGGTTGATTTGCTCCAGCTTCCTCTTTGTTCTTCTGCGCTTTGCGTCCATTGCGTCGCAGCGAACTTCTTGAGGACAAACCTTCAATGTGTGGGTCGCTTGAAGATAAGCTGGGCCGCTGCCCATTGGGCAGCGAGTTGGTGCGTTGGAGGCCCTTATTGGGTCGCGAAATTTCGAAAAGACCCAAAATTCGTTGCACTTTGCTGCCTTTGTCTGCTCGTCTGTGAGAAAACTTGCCGTAGGTTTCGATATCTGCCATGTTTTCACATTTTACTTGAAATTGCCTTTGCAGCTCTAACGAACTCATCGTAGTGGTTTATCAGTATGGATCTCGTTATCTTATCAGGATGTGTACTTAATAACTTTAAGCCCCGTTTTATTTCGCCAAATGCGTGCGATTAGGAGGCAATCCAGGCAGATGCGCTTCATTCACCATACAAAAACCGCTCGATCAATGCTTTCATTTTATTTAATAAAAAAGACAACGAACATAACTTTCAGGCACAATGTTAATATTAAAGAATCATCTCTTCTAGCCTACGAATAAATCGCATATCAACTCAAACTTACACCCTAATAAATATATGTACAAAACTCTATTTTATAAAAACACTCTAATGTCTTAGCATAAACATCCTAGCAAATATCACAATCAGTTTACTCTATACAAAAGTGAAATGGCAACTTGTTCCCCACTAGAAACTAGCGGAACGTACACGTAAGAACTAGCAGACAACGTTTCGGTGTGACTTCCAATCAGAAATCCTCAAAGAGCTTCAACTCGTCATCATCGAGCGTTCGGGAACTTTTCCAGTCACCTTCCGGGTAGTCGTCGAAGTTGCTCGTGTCGCCCTCGTACATGATTTTCGGCACTATTGGGGGCTGAATTTACAAAAAAGTGAGTTAAAAGCGCAACATTCATAAAGAAACCGCTTACAATCAGTTTTCTTTGGATCACGTCTTGCCAGTCGACGCCTTTGAACCATCGATGGCGTCTTACATCTTCCGCACCACTCTGAAACAGGAGAAAATGTTTGAAGACGACGTTCGTTCTGTTCGCCCAGGTTGTTTTTGCTCGGAACCAAATAAACATTGCATAAAGCCAACAAGTTCGTTCTGTTCGTGTGTGCAAAGTAAACTTTTCAATCAGACAATCTTAGAAAATCCTTTAATTTCGTACACAATCCAGCTTCCAAAGAGCACAAATATTTCTAGAAGAATTCTGGCAGCTCTTGCGGCCATTCTGCTCGCAAAGCGGTTTTTTCACCCAAACGCAAAGTTGATCAACTTCCAGACAATTCTTCTCATATTGGGACAAAAGATCCAAAAAATGACCAAAGCAGAGGCAAAATTAAATTTTTAAAGTTAAATTAAATGAATTTAACCAAAGTAGAAGTTGGAATTTTCAAAACAGTTTTATAATAATTTTAGTTTAGTTCTCGGGTTCGTTCTGCTCGCAAACACCCTTTATTATCAATTTTCCATGAAAAGCTTCTCCCAATTTCGCAAAATATTTCAAAAGTACTCAAGTTCACGAAACATTGAAGCCTCCAAGTTTGTTCTGTTCGTTAACTCGTAAGCTAAGAATCAGTTTGCCATGCTAAAAACCGCTTAAAGTTTATATAAAATCCATCTTCCGCATAGCAAAATATCCTTTAAAGAATACGTGGAGGTTCAATGTTCGTTCTGTTTGGAAAGGCCGTCTGTTTTCCCCAAATTCGAGATATTGGCAATATTTTTTGCAAATTTTCGTACATTTTTTCTGCTGCACCAAAGATTCAAAAATCTGGAAAATCAGAGGTTTTGGCACACTTTTAATAGAAGAACCCGAAGATTTGAGGTTCGTTCTGTTCGTGTTTATCAGTCGTAAAATCTTGAAAAGTTCCCTTTTTCTAGATCGCAAAACTATCCATATAAAACAGTTGCAATTCCCAAAGTATTCATTTCTCAACTCGCGCACGGATGCAAAAAATTGCTACAGCTTTAGAAACAGTCCACATAAGAAAAGTGGCAGATTTCATGTTCGTTCCGCTCGTTTGTTCAAAGCTCGCAAACTTTTCAATCCTAAAGCGCCCATAAGCTTCGTTTTCTAAATCGCAAAAAGTTCATCCCTTACCTCGCCAAACAAACGAAATCAAGCTCAGTGTTCGTCTAACGCAGTTTAATGTTCGTTCCGCTCGGAAAGGCAGCCCATTTGCCCCAAAATTACAAAAAATTATAGTCACTTTTAGCTTCTTGTTTAAAACCGCTAAAAGCCCGAGAATTGCTGATAAATGTTTTTTTTTAATCGAAGGAAGAGATCATCGAACCTTCCAGATGAGAGAAGTTGAACATTCGGCAGTTCGCTTGCGCTCACAGTTTTGGAACAAAAGCGACATTTGTGTAAATCTTTATGCAATATTCTAGTCGATTCATGCCTGAGATCCATAGAGAAATTATACAGTAATTGAAAAAAAGACCGATAAAAATATTTTAAAGTTCGTTCTGTTCGGACAGATAACTTCTTTGCCCACAGCTCGCTCACTTTTTAGGCAATCCGACACAAATCGGCAAAAAAATGTTCAGCTGGAACATTATGCAAGCTCATAGCGGATGTCGAAGAGGAGTAGACGCCCAACCCTGAATCGCTTGAACCAAAATCGGGCCAAACTGGAGGCCATTTGCATTGCTCACCTTCATATTACCCAGCCGTTTGGTTCGATCTTGCACCAGCAGCTTCTTGATGATATCCTTGGCGATGGGATCGATGTGTTTGGCCCATTCGATTTTGCCGCTGAGGATTTTCTCGTATATTCCGAACGGATTGTCGTCGTAAAACGGCGGATAGCCCGCCAACATCTCGTAGATCAACACACCTAAAAATATACACATTTCCGTGGCGAATTATTTATTCTGACTGGGATTTCCTAATGAGTTTACACGTTGCTCATTAAAGCTCCAGACCTACCTAACGCCCACCAATCGACCGCTTTATTGTGTCCTTTGCTCTGGATGATTTCCGGTGCCAGATACTCGGGCGTGCCACACAAGGTCCAGGTTCGGTCCGTCAGTTTCTTGGCGAACCCAAAATCTGTGATTTTCAAGTGGCCTTCTTTGTCCAGTAGAAGATTCTCGGGCTTCAAGTCTCTGTAGACGATGTTTTTTGCGTGCAGATACTCCAAGGCCGAGACGATTTCGGCGCTGTAGAAGTTGCCAGTGGCGGTGGAGAATCTCCCGGCGTTCCTCAGATAGGAGAACAATTCGCCGCCGCAAACATATTCGAACAGCATGTAAATGCAGGCTTCATCACGGTTGGACCATAATCTGGAACATCACAGGGCTTATTTTCGCATGGGGTTCCCCGAAATTTTCGGAGGTTCATAAATCGTGATTTTACTGGCGGGTTTTGACTCTTATGTTGATTTGTTTCGGGTTGCTGTTTGCAATGGTTTGGGGCATTTGCCTGTTTATTTACACCAGCAAAAATAAATGTTTCACCGAACTCGGGATTGAGTGCGTTCATTGGACGGAAGGATATAAAAAACCAAGTAGGTTGCTCTTTGCGCGAGCCTCCCAGTAAATATTGGGACACAAATAATCACATGAATGAGCCAATCTGTTCATAACATGTTGGGCAAATTGGCAGCCTACCGTATCAGTGACAATATAAACAAAGCGCTGTTTTGATCATTTTATGTGCAACTATAAAGTTTTATTGTTTGATGAATTATTTAGTTAGTGCTAAAAATAAAGGAGCCATTTCGCACGTTACTTCGATTTACTTGTTAAAAATGAACAGGAACCGCCATGATTCAGGCGCGAACTGTTTCTGCTAAACATTCCCATAAATCCTGGCTGCGATATTAATTATCTTACCTGCCTGGTGGAAGTTGTTCAAAGCGAATTCTCAAAAATTAACCAATTTTCTCACACTTTTCCTAGCGATTAATCTTGACCCAGAAGACGGGCTTGGATACATTGAAGTTTATTTTCGGTGAAAGTTTGATCACTTTATATTTTTATAATCATTACTCTGGTGTTTGGTATCAGCGCGTAAAACCGTCTTAACAATATTAGTCACAAGCCTTTAAAAATATAAACTGCGTTAGTGGAGGATTTACGGGCTTAGTGGCTAAATTTAAATCGATTCACTTGGCCTCTGTTGAGGGATTTTTAAATAAATTCCCCGGCCAGACACAATGCCCTGCATTTCACGCAAACTTCTCCAATCTGCATTCTGGACTGCTAATGTTTAATGTTTAAGTGAGCAAAAATAGCGCCTGGATGAAGGAAGACACCAGTAGCAAATTCGACTTGAAAATAGCAATTTTGACAGTGGGAATGTGTTTTTTGGTAAATTGGAGGAAATTCCCGCAGCTGGCTGACGTTTTCTGCGAACGAAATTATGACACTCAGGTGTAAACAGACTGAACTATGTATGTTCGATTGCATCAGCACCCGATTAGAATTGCGTGTTTTCTTAAGGAAAAAGTGAAAAGCACCAGAAACTGGCCAGTAAAATTTCGGGTGCATTTACTAATGTAAAATAGCAGCCACATTGACAGTGACAACGGGCGCATTTACTAAGGTAAAATGACAGCGACATTGACAGTGACAACGGGCGCATTTACTACTGTAAAATGACAGCGACATTGTCAGTGACAGCGGGCGCATTTACTAAGGTAAAATGACAGCGACATTGACAGTGACAACGGGCGCATTTACTAMKGTAAAATSACAGYGACATTGACAGTGACAACSGGMGCATTTRCTAMKGTAAAATSACAGYGACATTGACAGTGACAACGGGAGCATTTACTACTGTAAAATGACAGKGRCWTTAACTAATGTAAATTGACGGCTACAGTGGCAGTGAMMTTTGCTATTGGASCTTCACTTCATGAAATCATTGACTTCTTTGTGTGGAAAATCGAAAAAACTTGCCAAAGACCTTGAACATGAAGCCCTTAYTCAATTTCTCCAATGTTTGGATAACTTTCTATTTGTTATGATTCGAATAGCCGTCCAGTCTACCTGATCTAGCACTATCAAAGGTAAATCAGTCGACGAACGTTGTTTATGAGACTTTTATTTATTTCCCCTCTAATTTATGGCGCCATTTTCAGTTTTAACGATTTCCCAGACCTGAGAGTCTAAAGACAGCGACTCTGACTGCTTTCGGTGAGTCAGCGCCGCTTAGTCACTAGTTTTAGCGATTTTTCTGTTCCAGACAGGGGAGGATTGGGCGAGATCAAGTAACGATGGCCTTTAGTTATCTAATCAGGCGATGTTTGTTTGAATGAAAGTGACCGAATCGGACCGCAGGCGTTTGCGAACGGCGAGAAGAAAGTGGCTTCGGTCAGCGTCTTCTTAAGATGGCCATCGAGAAAGTGAGCGTAAATCTGAAAGGACTTGAAGGCTGCTTCAGCTTCCATAAAGGAATCGCAGCATGATCTCAGCCAAACATGCTCGAATCAGACGATGATTCAGGCAAAACTGAGAAGATTTACGCGGTTGAGTCGATTTTAAGTCATTGTGGGAGTCAATTTAATTGGATTTTAAAAATAGCTGTCGGAAGACAGAGCCAAATTTGCCCCAACTTTGGAACTGGACAAATTCCGCGTGCTTAAAGCGATTTGGTTTCTGTTTGAAGCGCTGTTGAGCCCCTTTTGTTCTTTGTTGGCCAGCGGTTTGCTAAATTGAGTACCTCAGTTAAATTTTCTACAGGGCGGCAAATGGAAAAATGCAAACTTTGCCCAGTTCGGCTTGCTTCCAGTTTGTCAAAAAACATTTTTTGAGGATCTAAACTTAAAAAGTGGCTTGAAGCAGTTTGGATTTTTCGCCCATCTGTTCGATTCAAGAAAATCAACTTTTTGGCTTCGCAGCGACCACTTTGCTGTTCATGGACGGAACTCCACGATCTAGAGCTCATGTTAAACTCAACTTAACTCCTCTGAGAAGTTTGAGCCTCAAAATGATTCCAATATTTTGAAAATGGGTGCAGCAGGAAAACATTATCAGTCAGACCAAAAGGCATATTTTTAAGGCCACTGGAAATAAACGATTTGAGCGAAAAAAATCAAAAACTTTTCAGAGAAATGCGGTCGATGTTAATGCTGGTAGTGTGGAAATACAAAAAATCGTTTTTTTGGTCCAAAACCACGCACAATCCGAACAAGAATTGCGCGAAATAACGCTTCAAATAGAAATGAATTCGCTCTGGCAGTCAGACTTTATCCAGTTGCGAAGTTAGTCAAATTTGTCAGCGTAAAGTTGATTTTGTGAGGCTCCAAAGCTTTTAAAGCTGGAAAATCACCTTCAGGGTTTAACTTAGTGATTTGTCTAACGAAAATAGTGAATCTTTCGGTTGTAAAAAAACATTTTGACTTTGTGCAAAATGCCCCAAGTTTTCAACGATTGCCAAGTAAAAACGATACTTACAAATTGACGACAAAAGGGTAGCGAACCTCTTGAAGAATGTTCTTCTCGTTCTTCACATGCTCCACTTGTTTTAACCGAATTACATCGGCCAAGCAGAGGATCTTCATCGCTCCATATTCTTCGGTTTGCTTGTTTTTGCAGAGCAACACTCTTCCAAAGGTGCCGGTGCCTGCAAATAGACGGAAAATTATCGGTAAAAGCCCTAATTCCGAACAGTCGCTGCAAATGAAACCGTTTTCAGCCAATCAGCCCAGTAATTTTCCTGTTGATCGTTCCTTATCTGGACGTCATACTGTACGCGATTGATGGATTTTAAATTGCGTCGTCCATCAACGAAATAATCGTTCTGCTTGCGTATTTACTTTAAACAAATACCAGGAAAAATGCCTATTTTGCCTGTTTTTTATGCGAGTAGTTCTGCTTCTTGAGCGGACTCTGAGCACTAAAATTCAAGCAATTGCCCGAAAATATTAAGGAAAATGTGCAGTAACGTGCTCTAAGGAAAAGAGGTCAACAAAGTCCCGTGTGGAAAGTCGGCCGTCTATAAATACAAAGTGTTGCCGAAATCGCGTAATTTTATATCAAAGTGCTGGTGCGATTTGCATTAGCAGCGTTTATGCCCTAATAAATCAATCAATTTGCGGAAAAAATGAGGCAAATCAACACACTCCCACTTTCTGCACGCTTGAAAAGTGATCGCCATTAGCGAAAGGTAAACGGCCGCTAGAGGCTTAGAAAACCGATTTTTTTCCCATTCAAACGATCAACATGTAAATTTAGAAGTGTTTTTTAAAAAATTGCCTTGAACGCAGTTGTCGTCTAGTTGGGTAACACACTATCAAGCGACATGCCAACAAACAGCACCGCATGAAAATAGATACTTTCCAGATAATGCAACCATTTTCCTCCGAGTCCCGATAGCGATAAATCCTGCCTTATAATTAAATTACATCGTGCTGCAAACGAATCAGATAAATTATCCGTATTGCTTTATATCGCACGCTGGTCATTATTTACGTTTATTTACCGCAATTGTGATTGCAGCAGCTATTTTTGCCGCTAAACTGGGTCTTAATGTTAAACGAACCAGTTGATCCTTGGGTTGCAATTTAACAAGCCAATTTGTGGGCACAACGTTTCGCTTACAACGGCAGCAAT
>NW_026017213.1:6177256-6179960 GCF_020466585.1 Dendroctonus ponderosae
CCTACTACTTGAAGGAAACCTACCCACAGAGTTAGAGGAATTTTTGATGGATTCTTGGCGATAAACCGCTCTCAGTCTCCTCAATCTGCTCACAAAAGTCTAGCATGTTTATTCTGGTACTTGGAGGATTAAACGCCTCTTTGAATGCAAAGAGGTTAAATTTACTACATGTATACAGAGTGTGGATTTATAGTAGAGCTGGTCAGACATCAAAATGGCTTGCAATGGAACTTTTCGGAAGAGTGTGGCGTGTCAGTGCGGAGGATCATAAACAATTTGTCGATTTTCTATTTTCAACTAGGCTATAATTAGTGACTTAACGTGGAAGCTCGTTGCAGGATTTATAGCCAATTACTTGCCAAAAGTGCCGATATATCAATTTTATCCTCGGCAACTTTTCCCTCAATATTCCGAGATTCTGGCGCGATCTCTCTATCTGGCAAATGAGGTTTTTTAAGACTATCGGCACCAACAAACAAACAACTACCAAGATTAGCCAAAACCGTTCAATCGGAGCGTAGAAATACGTTGTTATCGTCACCTCTGCACTGTGGCCCATCCTCCAACCACAGAAATAAAATGTTAAAATTATGCGGCAAACACTGATAACAATTTGGTAGATTTCCATTCAGGCTATTTCCACTATTCTCACTACCAGATAAGCGTCGAATGGTGGCGCCACATTGCAAAACAGCCCTCTTATCAATGTTTTTACTAACAGAACAGAACAGAACTAAACAAGAATCCAGCGCCTTGAACATGTGAGTTTCTTGCAACATCTGGCTGAAAACCATACAACGCATCCTCCAAGCGGCGAAAAAAGTCAATATTGTTTGTGACCAGGAAAAAAATTGTTGGTAAACAAGAAGGATTAAATATCTAATCCACCCCACAACATTTAAATGCCCAAAAGCTTTGGTATCTGGATTGGCCGAGCTGGTCTTGTCCCATGGCCTCCTCATCGCCCCGACTTAGCGCCGCTTGATTCTTTTCCCTGCAGTGATTGAAAGAGTGTTGTGCATGAAATGCAATTGCAAATTGCGCCTGATGATGATGATTTGCGCCGTTGAATAGTGGACGCAGTTAACAATTAATCATAAGCAATACATTCAAAACGCTTTATAAAAAATCGGAACTGTATAGAAGACCTAAATGGGGGTCATATAAAAGATCACTGATTTGGCCAATCTTTAGCGTTAATTCATAAGGTATATGTATTTAAATAAACGACCTCATAAGTAAATATACACAAAAAATGTCGTTCCAGACATAAAAATGAATAGTGTAGCAAAAACCGCAAATGATTCCAACACGTGTGAGCGTTTGAAACGTTTTAAGACAAACCGAATGAGAACAGTTGAAATTTGGCCGGCAAACCATTAAATCTGTAGTGGAAAAACGTTGGAGACTATTAAGTGAAACGATCAAGAAGTTGAAACGGATAAATTGCGGAAAATTTATCTAGATCGAATCCGACAAGTCGGTGTGGGCGACACACAGTCTGCATTGGTAGATTTCGGTGTTTTTTTGGCACTGAATCCGCAGGCTTTTAACACGTTAGATCGAGTGTAAACAGCAACAATGGCCGTGTCAACAGTTGCCCAAGAATGGCCAACACCTCACCACTGGATGCGCATCTATAAGGTGGTGGACGCCCACTCGACCACTCGCTGACAAGAACAAATTTTTATTTTGGTTTACATCTAGTTGGCACTTAAAAAATTGCCGCGTTTTACGTCATCGGAACAGAAAAAAACATGCGGACGCTTATTTGTGCTTGGTGTTGGCGCGCCGCCTTTTTGAGCGGAAATTAATCTGAGCGTCCACGATCTTATTGCAAAAACCAGGCTTTATTGATTAGGACAATCAGGTGCTATTTTCGGTTGTTTTCGATTTACATCCGTAATGCAGAGCGCATATTTTTCATTTTGTGGAGCATCGTTTGTCTGAAAAGTCTGTCTAAAATTTGGGAGAAGATGGGGGCTTGATACAATCCCTCATTCTTCATTCTAAGCAGATTTCTGTTTTTTTGCCTCCATTTTATATTCAGGTTTTTGTTACTCAGGAATCTTCACACCGTTTGCCCTCTACATCTTCATTCTAGGCACAGCTGGTGGTTGTTCCTTCACCCCCATCTTCTAGCCTCAAGCTTTTTCTCCTCCCAGTCTCTTCTGAAGCGTCTCACGTTTTCATACCAACTTGCACGATTCCTGCGTCGTCCAGTTCATTAATGTGTTCTTATTTTAGAGTTTTCCATTTTCTATGCAGTTTCTTCGCTTCTTGATCTGCCCTGTTGAACACTGTTTTCCGGTGATTTTCATACGTTTTAGTTATTCCATGTTGATATGACTTTCCTCTGAGGCAACACTTTTTCAAACAAATTTTGAAAAACTCGATTGAAAATAACCGAAATTTTGGGGCTATTTTGAGGCTTTCTTCATTTTTATTCTAATACAACACATGTATTACATACATTCAATTCTCTATCCAACGGTGCCAAAACGAATTTTGTGGCTCGAATGGTTCTTAAGAAAATTTATTTCTGTCTAGAATGATGTACAAATGAGCGTTCTTGCTCATTTTGCCTGCGAGACATGAGCAAAAACGGGACGGAAAACATGGAATTTTGGCATAATCTTGAACCTAAGTGGATTATATTCAAATTTCGCTTTCTGTGTCAAAACTACTCGAATTTCCTCACTCA
>NW_026017213.1:6180748-6183355 GCF_020466585.1 Dendroctonus ponderosae
CAAAACTACTCGAATTTCCTCACTCACGTTGCTACGACTGAATCGAGTTTTCAATTCTCTATCCAACGATGCCAAAACAGAATTAAACGAACTCAAGTTTAGGAGGTTCTTCCACATTGTTGCGATCGCAGGAAATTTTCAAAATGTTGCCTAATTTGATCTTGAACCGATGTGTATGCACTTTGCCAGAGTTCTGGGGCCGAAACCAATCAACTGAACGCAAAAAACACAACTCAGATTGTCGGCAAGAATGTTTATTGGTTGATTGTGCTGTTCGGTTGACTCAAATCAGGCGCTCTTGGAGGCCTGGGCAGTTGATTGACGTTGAAAGCCTGGATCTACGCACGTATCGAATGCAGCAGCAGCAGCAGCAGCCTTGATCAGTGGATCTTCTTGCATTTTCGGCTAGTTTTCGTTGGCAATCGGCCACAATATCGTTTGTCATCCTCGCAACCCGAAACCGTTCATTAATGTTTCAAGGGCCGCTTGATTCGAACCGGTCCAAGGCGAAAGGTTGCTCGCATGATTGAAGCCTTATTATTTTAGTGTTAGACAAACAAATATCGACGTTTTCCACTCAATTAACCCAGTTTCCATTCAAAAATAGTCGGGCAAGGATAAGAAGTCCTTTTGCATCCAACAATAGTGGCGCATGTTGATCCAGTAGTGTAAACGCCGTAAACTCGTAAGTGTCCATAACAATAGCGGGATTTATGGTCGAACGGGGGCAAAAACCTGGATATTTGGAGAAGCTCCAGTTCAAACGAGCCTATTGAAAGTCTACAAAGCAAGTGATTGATTATTGATTCGGTTCAAGTGCACAAAGGCGCCGGTTTGTTGATTTGCCACATGGAGGCTTCACAGAAGCTCGACTGGAAGATCGGCCACGTTGGAAGCGGTTGGCGCGTTCAACATTGACGCAAATTGCCACTTGATTGAAAAAAAACTGGCCGCGTGTCACCGCTTGGGGTATTTTGGGAGATTAAGATGGAAAAAATCAATAACAGGCTGTTTACACGTACTTGATGTATTTTTGGGAGTTTGTGAAAACCCTAATTACTAAGGTCAAGTAATAGAGTGCAACCGGTTGATAAAATAATGCGGCAAGTGTTGAGGCCGCAAAGCCATCTGAAAGAGACAAACATAAAAAAACTGTGATATCCCGAGGTCACTGCCGAATCTATTTTCGTAAAAACGGCTGGCGCATTTTATTTACATAATAGCCGAAAACAGTGGAATTTTATTGGACATTAGATGATCTCTTTGGCCTTGTTCGCCGGCAGAAGAACCGGCCGTTCTCCGCTCTAAAAATCATAATTCGATTCCTGAAATGAGCGCGTTTCACCGTGCGACTTTCCTGCACGGTGTGAATCATGTGTGGAAACTGCATTTAATTGCATTGCATGCAATATGAGTTCACGGTCAACACAGACTAAACTGTTTGTTACGGCTTCATAACGTTTTTTTCAGCACATTTCCGCAACTACGCAAAGACACTTTCCCAAAACTACTTAAGTGGTTATTATCGCAAATGTTCGCGGAAAGTGTATTATTTTAGCCTGGTTCATGTGCTTTTAATACCAAATGAAGCCATCGTTGATTATTATCGTTTGGAACCAACATGTGGTTTTTTCGGGGGAAAACGACGCCTTTCGGTGTTTTTTTTCAAGGAAAGTAAACAGTGGCTGCAGTTGGTTACGTAAGAAGTCACGGGCGTGTAAATGCGGCTCTCATTGAACTTGACAATACAATAAAACCACAATTAATAATCTGCATTGCTTTGTTGCTTAATTAATACATATTGCGAAACAAGCGCGATTTTATTCCCGTTACTGGGTGGAGTTGAGGCTTTGTTTGGGGGTTTTAGTGAAGTGAGTTTAGTGCTTCCAATCTGGAGAGTTCGGAAGTTTGCTTCTTCACTAAAGTGCAGGGCGGCTTGGCTGCTTTAAATGTTGGAAATTGTTCTGGTAAATTTTCAAATACGCAGCAACTTTTCTTGATTTTTAGTGGCTTTATTTTCAATCTGGATTCAATCTTCCTTGAGCCTTGGTTGGTTAATCTGGTTATTCAAGCTTCAGTTTGTCCCAAATCCGAACGATTCAACCACTTCGCGTTTTCGCTATTTGCAGGGCCACTTTCCTTCTATAAAAGCTGACTTTTTTTTATAAAAAAATCGAAAATTGTTGACAAAACGAGTTCCGAAAACTGTATCCTTCCTATTTAAGAGGTTTAACTGGTGCACTTTTTCAGGCTTCTAATACTCTCAATTTAGACCATTTAGAATGTCAATTTTCCTCTCATTTGCAGCGCAACTTTCGTTCAACTTCGTTCGCAAAACTGTAACTTTGAAGCCTCAAATTGAACTATTCAACAAACTATTATAAAAAGTTCACTTTTTGGTCATTGTCAGGTCAACTTTAAGCCTATAAAAGTTGGAAAGTGTTTGTCGATTCCTGTCCTCAGAGAGTTTGGGCGAATTTTCAAAATAATCTCTAACTTTCCTTGAGTCTTGGTAGGTTTAACATGCCAACTTTCAAGCTTCAATTGCTTTCAATTTACACGATTAAGGAAGTTCGTTTTTTGGGGATTTGTAGGGTAAGTTTTCTT
>NW_026017213.1:6184354-6187027 GCF_020466585.1 Dendroctonus ponderosae
CTTCCCTTTTTCTGTTCCCATTTCTAATGAAAACGTTGTTTCCTTTTGTATTCTTCTTTCCTTTGACAAAAACCGTCTTTTTTTTCTTGCATGCACTGTTTTATCTCGGTCTTATTTCATTCTCAAATGCCGTTCCTCATGCAATTTTTTCTCTTCAACAGCATTCTGTGATTTTTGCTCTTAAAAACGCCGTTTTCACATTTTTATTTCTCATGTAAACACTATTTCTCTTGAATTTTTCTTAGTAAACGCCGTTTTTCTTAGTAAACGTTCTTCTGTTGTTTCGCGCGTAAACACTCCTATTTTTTTCGCTTGAAAATACCGTCTATTTCTGTCCGTCTTCTCTTGAAAACATCGGTTTTTTTTGGTTTCTTCTTGTATTTATTTTGCACTTTAAGCGCCGTTTGTACAAAAAAGTACGGCTTTTACATGCCCAGTTCTACTAGCGCTGCGTCTCAGCTGAAAACAACGCTGATTCTCCAACTTTAAGCGGTTGCGAGCTTAACCGACATTTGAGCCGTTTTTACCGTATAGAAAGCCGAAGACTTGACTGAAACTATAACTGATATATAAACGGTAAGCTGATAGGCAAACAATGAGACGAATTTCTAGCAAATTCCTTTTTAAAAATTCCTCAGTAAAACACCCTGCCTTGCAGAACTTTACCTTTGCGTCGTGCACGCGACGGTTATTGAAAGCCACTAAAGCCAGCGGATTTGGCGCAGCTTCGCAGGCTAAAGGCGACGATCGATTATCGCACGCTTCCTCACATGGGGATGCTTCTCTGGATACGGAATCTACATCATCATCGCCCAGAACTCGACCTAAAACCCGAGAGAAAATGATGCAAATGCACCAAAGAATCAACAGCAAACACACCTTTCGGGATGGCACCACCTAAAGTATCTTCCAGCTCGCCTTTTCTCGTATTGAACATGGACAGCTCACTGTCCCCGTCCATTCCCAGCCAGTTTTCCGCATTGTGGATGTGGATCAGATCCCTAACTAGTTCTTCGTCCGTTTTTCCTCCTAGATCGCCGCCTTTGCCCTTCAGAGGCCCGAAAACGTCGTGGTTGTAGAGCGGATCGTTGACGACTGGATAACCTGCGGACAAGCGCACATTTCCCTACATATTCAAAAAACTGGGACTGGGACAAGAGCATACCTAAGTATTGCAGATGAACGCGAATCTGGTGCATCCGCCCAGTTTTGGGCTTGCACAGAACGATGCTGGTCTTGCCGTTGAAGCCCAACTTCTGGAAGAACGTGCTGCAATCTTTGCCTTTGGGCGACACTTTGCAGACGCCGATCTTGTAGCTCACCACTTCGATTGGCTCTTTGCACTCGATCAGACCGCTGAAACAAAGCATCTGTTAGCTCCACTCTGTGGACTCAAAGCTCCTGGACTTACTCGGGAAACTCTCCTTCCACACGGCAAACGTACTCCTTGCCCACCAGCCGGTTTCTGATCTGGTGCTCCATTTGTCGGGCCTTCTTCGGGGAGCGCCCAAACAGCAGCAGCCCGCTGGTGAGCCGATCCAGCCGATGGATGGTGCGCAGATTCTTCAAGTTGTACTCTTTGGCCAATATGAAGACTACAGTGTTGTGCCTGTACCGTCCGCAGGGGTGTACCTAAAAACTCTTGTGTTAGAAGAGTGCTGGGGGGTGAGGGCTTTGCAAGCATGCTTGGGCTGAGAAGCACTTTAAGGCTCTGTGTGGTTAGTAGTATAATTGACAGAAATTCCTAGCACCAAAAGCGTCAAGCATCGTCTACAACATCACTGGAGGGAGCATTCTTTTGGAGAATTAATGGGTTGATCCAGATGCGTCCTCTACTCATGCAGAGGCAGGTTGAGGATGAAGTGTGCGTGAAATCGGAAAAGACCAATATCGCTTGGCTTTGCTGCCAAATCGGGAACTCTAGTGCTCATCACTGGTTTTCCAAAGGTACTTTAATGGGAAAATGTGTTTGCGTGTGTGGCACTCGGTACACTACTCACCGGCAACGAACACGGTTTGTCCAAAACAACAATGTCTTCGTCTACGTAAATTAACCTGATGGATTTCGAAAGAACGGGGGTCTCATGTCTGTAACCACCGGCAAAAACATTATCAAAGCCACTGGGTTAACGACACGAACATTGAGCCATGCTATTAAGAGTACAGAGTTACCCATTAACATTTTTTATTTAGAAAGTTAGTTGGTTTGGTTAAAAAGCTGTTATGTTGAATAACCCTGTAGACTAAAGCCAACCAACTACGTCGCTCTACCACCCAGCCAAACGAGGAGAAGGAAGCAACAAAGCCAACCAATCGCATGCGAGTCTACAGATCGGTACAACCGTGTAGATGGTCAATGGCAGTCTATTGGCCACTTACAGGAATTGAAGCGGGTTTGTTGACCACCACAATGTCCTCGTCCATATGTACAATGGTGATCGCTTGGCTAGTGACCGGCACTTCGTGTCTGCAACATACACTTTTTAGTCAAACGTATACGGTACGAATCCAACCAAGGACGGACGGGGAAACGGGGACGAATCACTCGAAAAATAGCTTTCTGATTTTTGCAAACGCTAGGGGAAACTGATCTTAACGCGCTGCAAGGCGGAGGATGAGCCGGAAAAGAGCGGGGCGTGTTCCACCACTCTAAACACGCACAGTCCGCTGCAG
>NW_026017213.1:6188026-6194013 GCF_020466585.1 Dendroctonus ponderosae
TCCAGCGAAAACTTCCCTTTTTCTGTTCCCATTTCTAATGAAAACGTTGTTTCCTTTTGCATTCTTCTTTCCCTTGACAAAAACCGTCTTTTTTTCTTGCATGCACTGTTTTATCTCGGTCTTATTTGATTTTCAAATGCCGTTCCTGATGCAATTTTTTCTCTTGCAAACGCCGCTTTTAGTGTTCTTTTTGCCCCTGTAAACACCGCTGCTCCTGTTGTCTTTCCTGGTTTTCCTTCACTTTTAAACACTGCTTCTCACATTCCCACTTCACTTGCAAACGACGCTTTTCTGGTTCATCTTCTACCTTGGCATACATTTAAAATGTATGCCAAGGCTTAAAGCAGCAACAACGCTACACGTAAAAACTGAAGGTGGTGGAAAAATACACCGAAACGTATTTAAATTGATAAATAAAGACAACAAATGACTGAAACCCAGGAATTAATTTTGATTTGGAATTGAAACACAGTCAGGAAAGTATATACAGTGAGCCAGAAAGCTATTTGAAAGAAAACTAAAATATATACATTAGGTGGATGCTAAAAATGGGGAACTAGACTAGACTAGACTAGACTAGACTAGACTACCATTAGTGCGAAGATGAGCTAGTAACTTGTCGGAAAGGCTGTACAGTTCCTTCGTTCGTATTCCCAAGCGGTCCGAATGCCGAGCTCCAATCCGTATTAAATCAAAGACAACGTCCCGAGGCGTCTTTGGCTGGAGCTCGGCAAGCGCCTTCCTCATAATAGCCACCACAAGAGATTAGCCAGTTACAGTCGGACGCAAATCACTTGGCAGCCAAATTACTTGAATAATTCATTCGGCAAAGGGGAATTTCGCAAAAGTAGCGGTTACTAACCCATCCGATTCGGTTAATCCAGGCAAACATCCAGCACCCACCTGTGAACAACATTGGCCAGCAGATCGTTATGCTTCAGCTTGTAGTCGGTAGGAACTTTTTCGTAGTTTACGGTCAGCGTGCCAGCCTGGATGCAGCGCTCGTACTCTTCGGCTGGATGAGCCCGAAATTCCCTGGCAAACACGTCGAGAATACGCTCGCCCACCCATCTTCCCTTGGTGAATGTGGTGAAGGTGAAATAGTACGGGTAGACTTTTCGAAGTCCTGCAACAATTCAACGGCGATGACACACACCTAATAGGCCCAACCATTCAACTTACCATTTTCAATGTAATAGGAGGTTTCGTTGTAGCGGTCGTCGGTGAATCCCGGCCGCTTGGCTTTGAGGGCTTTCGTCTCCAACTTGGCCTGGAAAAATGAGCCTCAATAAATACGCGCTGATAGAGAAACAAATGCGGATGGGCCGCAATTAAACGGGGAAAACTGCATGCCAGTTCGTTCCGTGACTAAATTTTAATTACCGCAAGCAGCCAGGGCTGCACTACGTCCTGCTCTTTTGCCGTTAATTAATGAGCCAAAAGGAAAAGTTCCGCTTCATTAGTTCACTTTATTGTTGCGACAGGTAGGAGGGAATAAAACTGGCAAAGCGAAGGCTTTTAGAGAAACGATAACATTTTTTTTTTGGTAATTAACGACGAAACGCGTGTGCCTTTGCCAGACAGCCAGTTTATGCAACATTAATATTCCCGTTCCAGCCCATGGAAGAAACCCTTTCGTCCCAGACAGAGCCAGTTTTCATTTCATTCGTGCTCAAGGAGGGCCGTTATTAGCCCACTATATAGATACAAATAATATCGGGAACATCGGCTCAAACCCTCGGGATCCAATAGCAATAATAAACTCGAACCGATAGCCCACAAGAGTCGATTTGTGTATCCTGCGGACTTTCCGTCTGATATATTATCTGACCTAATGTTATTGTTCCAGTTTTGTGCGCTCTTCTCCGATAATCGGCAGGAACCCGATTTTCAATTGGAAGGGTTGTCTTGAATAACCGACTAAAACGTTCATTATGACATTCCCTAAACCCAAAAAACTATCTAAGTGAAGAAGGTTGGGCGGGTACCATGTTGAGATGCCCTAAACAGTAAACAGCCGACTGAAAATCTGTATTCAAAGAGGATTTGCTGGTAAGACGAAACGAACAAAGATGATTTCAACAGCTCCATTCGCCCAAACAACAGTGCATTTCCTGAGCAAACTACGGACGAACAAGAAGGATGGGCTTCAATGTACAGGATACGAATGGTTCCGAAAGAAAAACAGCACCAAAACAGTTTTTAAACCCCACAGACCTTCAGATCGACCAAAGTCCTTTGATAGTTTTTGATTTTTTTCTTATACTAATGCTGTTGCACTTTCACTTAAGTGGGATTCTTTCTGCGCTACAATCCAAAAAAATATTTGGACGTTAAATAAATATTTTTATGTCACATTGAAATTGGCCACACTGTATATCTCTCGTTCACTACCATTGGAAGATGATTCTCAAATAATTCAGACATTTTTTCTGGAATTATTGTCTTCGTGGTACAATATAACTCCTCTAATCCGGGCTGTCAACAGATCGGACAGTCCAGTAATCCAGCTAGCTCTATTTACTCCACTGCTGCGAAAACTTTTTAGTTTTTTCAAAATCACTTACGTCCATACAGTCCCATAAAAGTACGGAATAGTCAAAAAATCTCGCAATCTGTCCACCCAATTTGTATCCAATTTTGTGCAATTAGGAACCTACCAAATTACCTCCGATCTAACTGTGAATTGTTGTCAAGTCTCTAGTTTTCTTAAATTCATATGAATGTGTTTTTTCTTAATGGAACCCTACAAATTTCATACCATTTTTGCGTTTCCACGTTAAAATAATAATTTGATAATTGAATAAATGGAGGTCCAAAATTCATTACTTTACAGCATCCCCCCAATTTCTATCTGCTCCAGCATGAGATAAACTGTACATAAAACGCGTCAGTTTCGTACATAAATGTGACTTTTTGGATAAAAACCCAAGCATTCGGGTAACAGCTAGAAAGCCTAATAAGTATCCAAAAAACAACTGCATTTGAACAAAAAGTCCGGACAAATAAGAAATGTTGCATCAGAAACTTATGAAGGAACAGCCTGGTAGGCATGTGGCACAATCAAAAGATATAAACATTTTCGCATTTCTTTATAATTTGTGGATATTGCGAGAAAAACAAAAGGCACAAAGCAGCGGCGCCACAAAAATGATCTTATATCCTCACTAATTCTACAAATAAAAGCCAAATATTTTTTATGAAAACGGCTTTTGGATGGCTCGATCAATTTAAGGAAGCGTCATGGAATTTGCTGTTTTTAAGCATCGGTCGATAAGCGTCCGTCTTATACGCTTCAGTAAAATCATTTAGAGAACAATTTTCTCATCTGGTCAGAAAAATGGACTTAACACGGGAAAAATTACAATTCCAGAAGACTACAGTGGTTGGGTTCATAGTAGAGAAAAATTGGCTCTTGGTAAAAGACAAATCGCAAAGGACGGATTAATTTGTTATGCTCTAAATGTCTAAAAACGAATGTGTGCGCATAAATTACTTGTAAAAACCTTATTGGTTATTAGAGAAGCCATGGATCCTCTTATGGAGCGTTGAAAAACGCTTCTATCCCTGGTTTATAAAGTATAGAGCACAAGACAAGTTATTTTTTGATTAATTAAAAAAAATGTCAAACCTGAATAGAAATAATTTTTAAATAGTATGAAACCGCCTCATGAAGCTTTACTATTGACAGACAACCCCTCGCATCCTCAAGAACAGGAAATTATGTTCAACTCTAACTTTAAAGTTCTGATTTTGCTACCGAATTGTACGACTAGTCTTCAACCAAAGGATCAAGATCGGATTCAACAAGAAACGCCCAAAAAATTGATCGAAAGAACGCAAGAATTGCTTGGATTTAGCTGGAAAATCCCTTTGGCAAATTTGGACTGTAGGGTGGCCGAAGAAGGCAGCAGAACCAAACAATTCATCAAATCAAAAACACTTAAGGACCAAAATATTCCCTTGTCGAAAGCGAAAAACGCCAGAAAAATTAATGAAAAAACCCCGAAACCCAAGTGATAAATGAAGGAATATCAGATTGGGTTTTGGAAGCATTTGAATGAAGATCCGAATCATGAAAGATGAAGATGATGATGACGACCATAAAGATGAAACAGTAAGCATACTGATGCCATAAAACTATTTTCGACCAGCGCATAAAATAACTTTTACAAAAAAACAATTTTCTGTTGTTTCAATAACTAGTTCTTAACAACTAATGTGTTTAATTTCCAATTCAAGTCTAAACTAAAAAGTCCAGTTCAAAACTAACGAAAAAAAAAGAAAATAATAAACACAAGCACTGTATAAGGCACTAAACTGTAAACTGTCACATCAATCAATTTTTTACCATTTTCGGTGGCGGTTCGCATGTGGCCACATCTGAATCGGGTTTCGGCACCACCTCTGGATCATCATCAGTGTTGGTAGCTTTATCTACTAGTTCCACCATTTTCGCGAAATTTTCGAAAACTCTACGCCTGGGCGTCAGCAACGGGGAAAAACCTCTGAACGTGACAACGTTGCTTTCACATAGACTAGGGAAAATGGGGCACGCAAAGTAACATAACCTAAACAACGCCGAACGACCACCAGCCTGTATCGAAGCAATAGTGAATGTTGGATCACTGTTTTCTTTGCACTTTACACGCGTGAACATACGGGTGATTCAGGATTTGAGTAAAACTCCTTGAAAAGTTGATTAGAAAACTCGCGGGATCGATGCTGACATTTTCGACTTGAGTTGCTCGCGCCCCGTTCGCTGTTGCCGCCCTAAATTTCTCAAGCTTTTCGCTGTAGAGCTGGGATGTAGTTAATGGTGCGAGCCCAACTTGGCAACGATGCCGGGCTTCTATTGGCTGGCGTCGGTTCGACGTCACCCGGGAGATTTGAAGAGTTCATTGCCTGTTTTAGCGCGGTCTGAGCGGTGCAAATGTATTATTGAATTTTCGCATCCGACAATCCTAACAAGACAGAGTGTGACTTGCTCAACATGAAGTTTCCACAAGTTTTTTTTGAGCTTTTTAATGCTGGAAAAAGTCCAGAAAACCTGATTAGTTAGAGAGTAGATTCAACATACGTCTGGTTTTTGTAATGAAAATTGGATGGTTTTGGATGCAACTGAAAATTAATCTCTCCAATTAT
Organism: Dendroctonus ponderosae; assembly: GCF_020466585.1. NCBI lineage: Eukaryota > Metazoa > Arthropoda > Insecta > Coleoptera > Curculionidae > Dendroctonus > Dendroctonus ponderosae. The sequence continues at coordinate 6,193,172 of NW_026017213.1, forward strand.
TTTTTTGGAAAAGCAAAGAAGGTATCAAGTTACCAGCGCAAAGTAGGAAAATGGAGAGAAAACAATTGCGTTATTTAATGCGGCCGATCCGACACGAGTTTCCCCTTCATTACGGCAAAGTTTTTAAAAGTTGTCCAGCAAATTGGATTCAGTTTCGTTGCCGGGGGCACAATTAAAGTTTTTCAGCGCTCCTCATTGGATGCGCAATGAAAATTTTAATTGCCACTCAAAATGGCTCTGTGAATGCAATCGATATTTTAATTAAATTGGCAGCAGACAAACTGTCCGTTTTCGCCGAACTTACTATTTACATACAACCCCCCCGGACAGGTACATAAATCCCGATCAGCCGCACCAATAAAATATTAAAGAACATCCCCGGAAAACGCCTCAGGCTCTTAGTACTTCATCCGGCAAGTTTCAGATTGAAAATTATCGGTCTCCTGTGCCACATAATACATATTATCCAGTTTTTCTTCCCGGCGAAATAAATCACGGCTATTTATGACTCCCAAAGACTCAGCTTTCGATGAACTTTGGCCAGAGGCTGGAACGGTTCGTGCGGGGCAAAGCGCCTTTTTTCGAACGCATATTTTGGGTTTCATAAACTGGGGCAAAACGTGGATTGACAAGTTTATCGCGGCAATTAAACGCTGAAATAAGCGTCACAACCAGCATTTTTCCATTTTGTTCTACTGTGCCCTGTCCTGCCGGCCGGACGTGCATAATTTCCCTTTTATCCTTCATGGCCCGGACTGTTTGGGCTTCCTGATGAAGGGCACAGTTGCTTCTAACTTATCTGGGTTTTTAGTCAAAAACACCTCAACATCGTGGCGAACGTG
>NW_026017213.1:6195012-6211553 GCF_020466585.1 Dendroctonus ponderosae
TCTAATATTCTCATTTTTTCTTCTCTCCATCCTCAGCTGCATCTCACTTAAAATATTTTTGACCGAGACTCAGTCAAACGCGGAAAATCGGGTAAAAATTGAGACCCTTTCATCCACCATTTCCAGCAACGCTTCGGTAGTTCCCCACGGGACAACCTCAATTTCAATTGGCATTTGCTCCATTTTACTAGCATGAACCTTTGGAGAAGAAACTTGTTGGAAGCCCATGGGCTGACGGTCTGCATCGCAACTAGAAGCCCTTGGGGAATCGAACCTCCATCGTGAACCATGCAGGATAAATCACAGTTGTGCCCGATCAATAGATTTCTTCCATCTCTTCTCCAGAACGAGTAGCAACTTTCCCTGTTTGTTATCGATAGATCTCCACTGTAGAGACCCATTAACCCGTTAAAGCTCCGCCTAGACACATCTTAAAAAGCAGCTTTATAGTTTTGCCACGATAAATAGATTGTTTGTTACGATGTCCATTAAATTTCAGCTTGCAGGAACAGTTTTCATCATGGGGTGGACGATCCATTACGGGCGCTCCAAGTCAGCATGCACTTGCTAATACATTAACTCCACATCAGAAATCTAAGTGCAACAGTGGGGTAAATTCATTAATGATTTGCGTTTGCCGTTTGCCGTCAGGTCCTGTCCCAGTCATTTCTAATAATGATTATTTATAAATAGAAATCTTCAAACCACTTTTAGCATTTCAATTGATAGCGCTGTTGTCGACGCTGCTAAAACTCATCCAAATTCCCCGAAAAATCAGAGGTCTTTGGTGTTGCAGTCACTCCAACCTCATGGAGGAGGCAACAAGCGGCAACGAAGCACCGCTTGATGAATCCTAAGCGCATTTCGCCCGAGCAGCATATACATACCTGTTTAGTTGAATTCTGCACCTTCACTTTGCTTCACGGAGAACATCCAATGTGAGTTGATTTATCGAGAATTTAGCGTGCGTATAAAGAATGGCAGATCCAGCCAACTCGTCACCACCTCTGATATCGGAGGCAGGCTCGCCAGAGGGGCATGAGCAGCAGAAAAGCTGGGCGCAACAATTGAAAAAACGAGTTCTACGTGAGTAATTTCATGTTTCCGGGCAACTCTTTGCAGAAGAGTGCAGATATGTGGCCGGTGCAAAGTCGAGGAAGGTCACAGTTGCAAATGTCGCATTTTCAGCCGGAGTGAGAATCACATTGCTGATTTCTCTGATTTTTTACATCGCAATGTTTGCCATTGGGATATGGGGCGTGCACCGCTGTCCAGTTGAAGAAAACATTCCATTCTTCCTAATTGTTGCAGGTACCAACCAAGGGTTCCCTATCAAACCGTGTTCAAATGTCTTGTTTCCAGGTGGCATTGGCCTATTTTCCAAGATAATGAGCGTAATTCGAGAAGCGATCTCCACCTCCTTTCCCATTCAGTATGTGGAATCTTCCCTCTACACAGTCGAGTTGGTGTTCATTTTCTTCGGTAAGCATTGCTGGGCGTTGGTCGCTGCTAGAAAACTGAAGCACAAAATGCTTTCCAGGCTCCTTCTGGGTCTTCAAAGAGTACAAGCCGAGCTTCAGCCCCAGCGACCAGGATCGCTACTGCAACAAAACCGTCTATTTGTTTGCCTTCAGTTTCCTGGTCGTTCTCTACGCGATTCTCGCCACAATGGTCATCTGCTTCTTCTGCTTCTTGGCCTGCATCTTTTTCGTGAAGGAAACTGAGCGGGACCATCGCGATCCGGAGTCGCCCCCTTTTCACGGCTCCTCTTCCACTACTGATCAGCAAACTTAGTGAAACTACTTTTAAGCGGGAGATTTTTAAGACTGAACCTTTGCAGGAACGTGTCCATTGAGGTTTGTTGTATTAAAGTATGCCCTAGGAAAGCAAATTGGTTCGAAAAAGCTTCAGTCTTTTTTTCTTCGCCTCGCATGGTCCTTTCGTCATGGTCGAACAATTAAGCCTGTTATCAGCCACGCCTCTAGGAGGAGCTAGAAGTACATTCAATGTTGTATTGTATTTTCTGCGAGAACAACCAAATAACACTGGAAATCAAGCAAACTGCCAATCAACATCGATCAACTTTGATTCTACCCAAGTAAAACATTTACAAACTCAAGCAAAGCTCTAATCAGTTCTTGAGCGCAATATGAAGACCACCTTAGGCTCCGCCCCTAGGAGGAGCCAGAGCAGAAGCTTGTAGTGAAACTGGCAAGCGACAATGAATTTGTTGACTTTTATAAGAAAATAGTTGCAACATTTACTTGAACTCGTTAGTTTCGACCAAAACTCATTAGTGGCCACGCCCCTGGGAGGAGCCATAGGTGAAAGTCTAAATTACTTGGACTGGAACAACGAAATTAAATTTCAAACTTCGCCCAACTGTAGCCGAAAATTGGCAACTTGCCCTACACACAGGGCGTCTCACTTAAAACGACCTTTCGTAAATCAAACCCATTGAAGCAATGAACATGTTGACTGATTTGTCTTCTTTCATTAAGTCGTGTGAGCGATCAAGGAGAAAAATCCTGGACAGGTTTCATTGTGCGTCCGAGACGAAAACATTCCAAAACAATCGCTGCCAATCGCGCTAAAAATAATATTGGCCCGTTCCAGGGAAATTCGCTTTATAAATAGTGGTCCTCATGAAGCGAACAAGTCCCGATGTCCGCGTTAAAACCGGACGCGATTCCTCCAGCAGCGTCCCCCGATCTTGGCAGAGTGGAGAATGGAGAGGCAAAAAGCGTCCCCAGCTCGTGCGACAGCAACAACCACTTTTTCGAGGAGAAAATCAAAGAAAAATCCCGCCGTAAGTCTGGCCATATTAATTAAACGGTTTTTGTCCTGCACTTTGACTTTTCAGCCGGGATTAATGGGTCCTTGGTGTTTCTTTACGCACTGTTTTTCTCGGTTTTTACCATCGGATGGATCAATTTGAACAAGTGTCCCCTGAACAGACTCATCCCGATCTATCTGATTTTTGCCGGTAGGCAGCCAAACTTTGACTCCCAATAGTTTTCTGCACGTTTTACCTGTTGCAGGATTCCTGGGCATACTTGCAAAATTCCTGAGCAAATTTGACCATAAATTGTGCTATTGGGGCACTGCGGTGCTGGTAGCTGCAGATGTTGGTTGGCATGTTGTTGGTGAGTCTGCCCTACACAGATCGAAGCTGCTTGCTCTACCGCAGCTGGCTTTTAGGCACCCTGGTGGTCTACACAGAGTATCAGCCCAGTTACGATGCAGTAGATCCCAACTACTGCAATCGCACCGCATATTTGGTGGCGTTTTGGACATTGACCATCGAATATACGCTGTTGCTGTTCTTCGTGCTACTCTCGGCTTGCTATATGATGATGCGACGAGATTTTCGAACGGAAAGCGGCACTAAGTGAACTACTTTTGAAACTTTTGATGAACGAAGTCAAATTTCCGAAGTTTTAGCAAAAAATATCGGTGATAATTCATAAGGATTCTATTGTAATGAAATAAACTTGGGTATAAAAGGGAAGCTTGTTTTAATTTTCCTATTTTTTTAAAGCTGCAATGGGAAATTTTCCAACTGAGTTCCCAAAGTTCTCTAAAAGACCCAAAACACTTTGATGGGACAAATCGTTGCATGAGCAAAATCAAGCCACGCCTCTAGGCGGAGCTACCACAAACGTACAGTTTGCATCGAGTATAATCCAGCTTCGAAGTCGAATTTAAATCAATTTAATGTCCATAATTCAGTGTTAAAGCAAGTGGTTTCAAACTGATATTAAGCCACGCCTCTGGGCGGAGCCAAGACATTTAGTAGCCACTTGCTTAGCTCCTCCCAGAGGCGTGGCTTAATATCAATTGGAAACGTGCTTGTACTGTAACACTGAACTGTGGACGGTTTAAAAAGTTGCTTAGCAGACTGAGCGCACTTTTTATAAATGGCTTTTTCACATGTAATTGAAATTGGTGAACTATTGGTTACCTTCAAGTCGCGTTGGCAACATCGTCATCCAAAGCCTCTAGCGCTTACCTGAAAGGAAAAAATTCATGGGTTTAAATCGGCGACAATCCATATCGACGTTATATCGAGCAGTGATAAATTGCCAAACGAAAATCCATTGCTGTCGAACCGGTCTTTCACATAATAACATTTTGATTTTATTAAGGCCGAATCTACGTCTACACAAAAAAGCTTTCACACAAAGAGGCCCCCGTTACGCCGAAATCTAATTACGAAACATAAAAAGATTTTTTCTTTTGGTATTGAGCCCGCAATTTATTCGACAGGAGCATGTTTATTGGGGCTTAAATAAAGGGACTGGCGTAATTGTGTAGACGACAGAGTATGTTCGCACTCAGCAAGCACAAGGAGACGTTTAGAGTTTGTTTATTTATGGAAGCGCAGCAGCTCAACTGGTCTCGCTTTAGATGAGATTATATTCTAAATGAGTAACCGTCATGCTATTAGAGTCGATTATTTTGCCGAGTTGGGGCAGTAAATTGAATCGCATTGCCCTAAAAGCAAAAATCGAGAAAAACAGAGCCCTCAATTAGCTTTTTAATCTGCCAATGCTAATGGAGCCCAATCCATTACGTTGCTCTCCCGGCTCCCGCTGGAGGGTACGCTTGTTTGTCTTGGAGAATCCGAATTCTTCCAATGGAAGTGAACGCGTCTATTTTAATGTTGGCAAATATTTGGACACGGAATTCGATCAGATTTCCATTTGCCAGTCAAGGATAACACTGAGGCGGGCTTTCCATTAATAGGAGCAGCAAATTAGTGGAATTGATGTGTTATTATGGACAAAGCCAGCGGTGCAGATACAGTCCACGTCAAGCGCAAATCTGATTAGGTAAATCCTTCAAAGACGCCGCTTTTCAATGGCTAGTTTTCACGTGCATCCGAGCGAAAATCCCGCCCGGAGTCCGGAGGATTTTTCGCCACTTGGGATAATCACATGATTAATGTCGCAGCCGTTTACGGAATCGTTTAATTAAATTAATCCGACCGTAAGACCGATCATTAGGTCCATTATTTGCATGGCCGACGGCAAATGCCCCGGCTTTTTTTCCATTTCTAGCTTACCAAAGCGCCGGAAAGAGACCCTTTCCCTTTGCTGTTTCACAGCGCTGGAACGAGGGAAGTTGAATAATGGACCGACATGGATGGGAATATATCAAACGGACTTGTCACCGCTAAATAAAACTCCACGAACAATAACGGCAAAATTAAAACATCCATCCAGCAGTTCTGGATGGGGAGCGCTCGCGATCGTTTCATATTTCCTCCCAACTGGCGTGCATTCCATTTTCCTAGTCTGGATTTGCATTTGCATTTGCCAATCTCGCGCAGATGGTTGTTGAATGTATAAAAAATTCACGAATTTGAATGATTATTTCTTCTTGAGCAACTACAGTTGCAGCAACGCTGCCAAAAGTCCTTTTCGGTCCACACGTTAAAACTCAAAGGCCCTACATTTGTAGAGCAGGAAACAGTTCAATTCACCAGCAAGAGAGACTACCTCTAGGCGGAGCCGAAGAGGTGCAGTGGAGGTTTTCCAAACCCAACAAGGAAAAACTCCTAAAAGAAGCTTCAATTGGTTTAACTGTGCCTGATCCAACAGGAGAAAACAGCTCCACCTGCACTCATGGGCCTATTAAGCATTCTAAATAAAGGAGAGGCTTATGGTTCACTAAAAGCCAAACTGCACCTCGCACTATCAACTTTTCGTGCATTTGCAGAAACACGGTCCCATCCGGTCTCATTTGCGCCCGACAAAGAAGCTGTCCGGGCTACATGCATACGAATGGCCTTCTCGGAAGTTTGGATAGTGAAACTAATGAAAACATCCCAAGTAATCAGCACCGGGCTGAATCTAATTGTCGCTCGCATTCTGACCACTTTTGCACATGCAACATTTCGCTGTTCGCTCTGTTCAGCTACGAAATGCCAGCAAATGTCGATAAGCAGCTGGAAATGCGTGATTAATGGGCCTTTTGGCCGCTATCAATCACCATTGTGCCCAACTTTCGAAATCACTGTCAACAAGTACTGACGGCCCATTCAGGATCAGTCGGTAATTGTTTAGATTTGCGCCTTGAGGCGACTTGAACGTGAAGGAAAGGCCAAAGTTGCTGATGAAAAATGCACAGATGGTAAAGGTGTTAAATAGTCGCATTTGCACCATTAGGTTTAATCAGCCGACTACAATGTCAGTAAACAATAAATCGTGCTTCAACGTGATTTCGTTTAAAACCCATTTACATACAGGGACAATCGGCTGAGGCAAATTTTTGTCGCATTTTTCCTTACTCTTCCTTTTCCCTTGGATGACTACAAAACGTGGCTCAAAGTTAATGAAAGTATCGCAAATTCCTTCAGCAATGGAGCAAGGCCAAGATCAGACTTGGCTCCGCCCATAGGCGGAGCCAGAGCAAAGATGCAGGTGAAAAAGCTTCGATTTTTTGGATTCAGTCCCTCGCCAGCTTCGTTTGCGTCTAAAAACGCAATTTGGCTCTAATTATTTCTAAAATTCATTAAAACATTCAGAAGCGTTGTGCATCACATAAAAATATACCAGCATATATGCAGGATTAGATACTCAGATTAAAAAAGAAATGTGCACGCTGACCAAATGTTTGTTTTTTAAGCCATAATTGATCCAACGGAGAAAATAAAACGAATATTTAGCCCCGCCTTTGGGCGGAGCAAGTTCTCAACCACTCAGGGAGAATATCGAAAATACGTCGTCAAAGGCGAAAGCACCGAAAGCAGTAATAAATTACCTTGAAAATTTAGTTGTGAAGTTATAGAGACATTTCAATTTACCCAAAGCATTCACTTAGCCCCTCCCCTAGGTGGAGCTAAATACCTATATATAAAAACCCGTTTCGACCCCAACAAAAAAAAAATCAGTAAAACCAACGTCAACAAATGGGACCATTTGAAGTTATTGCACATTCTCGGGCCCCTTTTGCAGGAAAAATTAGCTGAATTACTCAACTTTAACACATACAGTTTGCGAGAAGCACTATTGCAGAAACTGGCGCCACAACCATATATTAGGGCTGACTTACTACATTATTTAGAATTTACGAGCCGGATACACATGTATATTATATGAGGGTTCAAAATCCCGCTATTCGTTTATTCGTTTAGTCAAAGCACTTCATTTATGCCTACCTTCTCTGTAACGCTTTGATACTGTAAATTCAATAACGAATAAATTAATAAATGTGCGCAGTTGCATTTGAACAAATTTATATAGTGTGATTTGGCGAATTCACCCTGGATATTGGCTGGAAGCGGGAGGCGATCTAAAAGAGGAACCAGGAAACAGGAGCAGAAAGATTGTCTAAATTAGACCATGCAAAAATCAGTTGATGCTGAGTTGTTGAGAAACTTTGTGACCAGCCCCTGTAGCCAGGTCCAGTAGTTGTTACCCATTCAGCAGTAATCGCCCATTTTAAACAATAGTTGATAAAAGGTCAGCAGATATAATGCGGTTTGCGATGCTTCTCCGTGCTGTTTTGTGACTGTTAAAGCAAGCCGAGATGAAGACTGGTGTTTTCTTCGCGACTTTGTGGCTTTTCTGGCTACATTTGGCCTGGGGAACCAAATACGAGCCTAACTGGAAGAGTCTGGACAAACGGCCGCTTCCCGACTGGTTCGACAAGGCGAAAATCGGCATTTTTTTGCACTGGGGCGTATTTTCCGTCCCCAGCTTCGGCAGTGAATGGTTCTGGTCCGAGTGGCAATCAAACTGTAAGTGGAAAATCATTGAAACCTTTCCCCAGGGAAATACCCTCGTTTCAGCTTCAGCTAGGATCAACAGCTACATGAAAGCCAACTACCCGCCCAACTTCACCTATCAAGACTTCGCCAAAGACTTCAGTGCGGAGTTCTTCAACTCCAGCCAGTGGGCCGACTTGTTCAAACGAGCCGGAGCAAAGTAAGCCTCAAATCGCCCCTCATAAGCAAGCTGGAAATAGTTTCCTTCCAGCTACGTGGTGTTGACTAGCAAACATCACGAGGGCTTCACTTTGTGGCCCTCCGAGTACTCCTTCAGCTGGAACGCCAAAGACATTGGGCCTCATCGAGACCTTCTAGGTATGTGGTTTGCTCCGAATGGTGGCTTCTATTAAAGAAATGGGCTTAGGGGACCTGGGCAATGCTGTAAAAAGGGCCGGCTTGAAGTTTGGAGTCTACCACTCTCTGTTCGAATGGTTCAACCCGATCTACTTGGCGGATAAAAGGAGGAACTTTACCACTCAGAAGTTTGTAGACAACAAAGTGCTGCTCGAGATGAAAGAGTTAGTGAGCAATTACAAGCCCTGGGTGATTTGGTCGGATGGCGACTGGGAGGCCGACGACACCTATTGGAGGTCTACAGACTTTCTGGCCTGGTTTGGGTGATTTTTGGCTTGCAAATTGCTGTTTTATTGCTGGCGTTGCAGGCTCTACAACGAAAGCCCTGTGAAGGACCAGGTGGTGGTCAATGACCGATGGGGACGCGGAACCACTTGCATCCATGGGGACTTTATCAACTGCCATGACCGCTACAATCCAGGTGAGAGGATCCAGAACCTCTTCCAGAGCAAGAGGTTCTGATGTGATTTTCCCAATTACCAGGCAAACTGCAGCGGAAGAAGTGGGAAAACGCCATGACCCTGGACAGGGAGTCGTGGGGATTCAGGCGCAACGCCGACCTTTCGGACTACCTTACTCCCCATCAGCTGCTTAGTGTTCTTGCGCAGACTATTAGCTGTGGAGGTTGGTAGCGCCTTTCCCAGGCAGTTGTTGCTCGCCCACCTCGTCTGCTAACAACCCTTCATAGGTAATCTGCTGATCAACCTTGGCCCCACCAAAGAGGGCACCATCGCCCCAATATTCCAGGATCGCCTCACCCAACTGGGGGCCTGGTTGCGCATTAATGGAGAAGCCATCTACAACAGTCGCCCTTGGATTGTGCAAAACGACACCGTCAACCCTCAAGTTTGGTCAGTGAGTTGGGGAGTTACAAATCCGTTGCTTAACGTGTTTCCACTCCAGGTACACGTCTGGGAACAATGCAGTTTACGCGATCGACCTGGAATGGCCGCTGGACAATAAGGTTATTTTAGGCGGTGCAGTCAGCTTGTTTAAAAGCCCGGACACAGCGGTTAGCTTACTTGGGAACCTTGGCAAGTTGAAGTGGGTCATGAACTCGCGACGAGTTGAGGTGCATTTGCCAGACAAAGCGACAGCGAAGAGCGAAGGTGCGTGGGTTTTGAAAATTGCCACCTCCAACTAGACCAATCTACGCAAAAGTACTTTTTGAGCTCGTTTTTTCTTTACCTCCTCCTCCTCCTCCTCCTCCTGATGTTGCGATGTTTGCACCCAACAAAGTTTTCACTTCAGCACTCGAGTTTCATTGATAAAGTTGGGTGAACATTTGATTAGTTGCAATCAAATCTCAAGTAGAAGCATTGTCTCAAGTAGCCAAACAATAAGGTTATCAGCGACGCGGGATAATAAAAGGCGGCGAAAAACAACGAGGGTTCAATCTGCAGTGATTTGAGGGCAAAATGTGGCATTCCCCACTGCTTTTGCCCCTGCTTTTGGGTGTCGTTGGGGCTGAATATCTGCCGACTTGGGAGAGTCTGGATACGCGCCCACTCCCTTCATGGTTCGACGAGGCGAAAATCGGCATTTTCGTGCATTGGGGAGTCTATTCGGTGCCCAGCTTCGATTCGGAGTGGTTCTGCAAGGACTGGAAGACCAACTGTGAGTACACGAAACTACGCCACTGAATATTTACATATGTAGAGGACATGTAGAACTGCGAATATTATATGTAGTTGGCGTTAAGAACTCGGCAAAAATAGCAAAAAAGGTACACTTTGATGTTTAAGCCTCCGAAAAGATTTCGCGATTCCTCGAAGAGAACTTTCCCCCTGGATTCAGCTACCAGGAGTTTGCCCGAGACTTCACAGCGGAGTTTTTCAACGCCACCCAATGGGCGGACATTTTTGCCAAATCTGGGGCCAAGTAGGTAAATTGACCAACCCACTGCTCACTCAGCTGGAGGAACCTTTGCAGATACGTAGTTTTGACCAGCAAGCATCACGAAGGCTTCACCCTCTGGCCCTCCAAGTACACCTACAGTTGGAACTCTTTGGACATCGGCCCGCATAGGGACATAGTAGGCAAGGAAACCCTCCAGGGTCCCAACGCAAAACTGACTGACTATTTTAGGAGAACTAGGAGAGGCAGTGAGGAGCGCCAACCTGACCTACGGCCTTTATCACTCCTTGTTCGAGTGGTTCCACCCCCTCTACCTGGCGGATCAGGCCAATAACTACACAACGCAGGAGTTCGTAACCAGTAAGATCATTCCGGAACTGAAGGAGTTGGTTCTGGCCTACCAGCCAGCGATTCTCTGGTCGGACGGCTCGAAAGGAGCTAGCGGCAGCTACTGGCAATCCAGGGAGTTTCTAGCTTGGTGAGTTGCTGAAGGCCCAGCCGCCCAATATTCAGAGTCGGCTTTGAAGGTTGTACAATGAGAGCCCCGTTAAGGACTGGGTGGTTTCCAACGATAGATGGGGCGACGAAACACCGTGCGCTCATGGCGATTTTTACACTTGCAACGACCGATACGATCCAGGTACTGATCAGGGACACATTGTACATACGTAGACTCACTTAGGCCATTCAGGTGTTCTGCAGGAGAAAAAGTGGGAGAATGCCATGACCATTGACAGAGACTCGTGGGGATATAGAAGAAACGCCCGTCTAGCCGACTATCTCACTCCCTTGGACCTGTTAACTGCCCTCGCCAGAACCATAAGTTGCGGAGGTAACTGAGGAGACTCGAAAAATGTCCTCACGCTCACTGTTTGGGGGTTTTTAAGGGAACCTTCTCATCAACATCGGGCCCTCAAAGGAGGGCACCATCAACCCCATTTTCGAAGAACGCCTCACCCAGCTGGGGAACTGGCTGAGTCTGAATGGGGAGGCGATCTACAGCAGCCGGCCCTGGACGGTACAAAACGACTCAGTGAACCCCAGCGTTTGGTAGGTCTGCTCAACTGCACTTTCGGGCTTCTAAAGGGCCCGTTCATTTTAGGTACACGACGCGAGACCATGTGGTGTATGCGATCACTTTGGAGTGGCCCCAGGAGGATAGAGTGATTCTGGGTTCTGCAAGTGAGCTGTTTGGAAGTCTGGATACAACCGTGACCTTATTGGGAAACAACGAAGAGCTTGAGTGGATCTGGGAGCTGGATCAGATCAAAGTGCAACTTCCCAACAAGGCCCAAGTTGCCAGCGAAACTGCCTGGGTGTTGAAAATTGTAGCTGGCTAATTAGCTGATAACGGATAAATGAATAAAAGTCACGTTTCATTTTCCTTGGGCCCCATTACCGAAACAACGAAGAGCAAATCCCGTTAGTTCAGTGCAATTTCCGTAAGAGAATGGCCGAGGAAATCCATTTCAGTCAATAATGAGACACCCTAATGAGGTCAGAAGGGTATTTTCCCTCGGGCTAATTAAATAAGGAAAGAAAAGCAGCTCGGAGGGGCTGCATTTGTTGCGCCGTTATTTCAATTGGAACTCGACTCGCCGGTCACGTTTGCGCCTAATCTTCTCCTACGACGGCGGAACTCACATGCATTATTATTATTTGATCCACTCAAAACACGGTTATTACACGTGAATCCGCCATAAATCAACATTTATCTCGGGATTTACGTTGCCCAAGTTTGAGTAACTGCACAAAGACACATAAATAAACCTCGACCGTTAACTTAACAGATACATTATCATTAACTGCGGGTTTTTCGAGGGAGGAAGAAACAATGCGACAACGGCTAATGTGTAGGCCATTAAGTCAGAATTTCCACATTATTAATAGAAGGACGGGCGATATTTCCTGGCGCCTAACAGGCCGTGTAAATGTTACATATACGGTCCGATAAGGGGAACATTTCCATTGGAAAGCTTTCCATTGCCTAACTCATTAGGACGGTAGACATTTTTTCGCCCAACAAAAGAGGCACGTTGTTCGTTTGTGTTCGTCTAGTGCTCGTTTGCGTTTGCTACTGCTCGTCATTTGAAAAACCCAATTTGCCACGAATCTAGTTTCGCATACTCAACATTTCCAGTGTTAAGTGTTAGATTCGAATTGAGCTGAAATCATCCGGTGTGCAGAGCAAAAAAAGCATTCGCGAGCTTTTGGTTCAATACGATTTGGGAGCAGACGCGTTTTGTCTTGCGAAGCTTTAATCACAATCGGAACAAAATGTTGTAACTTCTAATTACGAAAGTTCAGAGTTAAAAATAAAATTCGCGAGCGTTCCATAGAGTTTGCCAACAATAGCAGGCAAATTGGAACGTGAGCCCGCATCGTTCTTGCGAAGCTCTAATCTCTATTGCAACTTCTACTAGCAAAGTTAGCAATTTTATTGAAAAACCCTGTTCGTTTGCGTTCATTTGCATTTGTTCTCGAGCGCTCGTGACCATATCAATTCTTGGGCAAAAGTATTAATAAGCTGGAATTTTCCTTTGTGGAACTGCGAAGGGTTAAAAATAACATTCGCGAACTTTCGGAAGAGTTGGCGACCAGTAGAAGGCAAAGCAGAAAGTTCAGGTTGTTCTCACCATTTTTTCTTTTGCATTTGATTTTGAAATAGTAGTGGCATTAACAGCAACTGAGCGAAATAAAAACGCTTGCAGTTAAATTCGACCAAATAACCCGTTAAAGAGTTCCGAAACGGAAAGAGTGTGTCATACTCTCAAGGGTTATGTGCAGCTCAAAGCTCCCGGCTGGAAAAATAGCTCAATAACAATAGCAAAAACTGTAGCGACTATAACCCAAGTTTACGGCCTCTATAACTCTAGAGCTCTTCGAATTTCGCAGGGTCAGCAGTAAAGCGGCGTATCGCTGGCGGAAAATTGCAGTTCCAACGCGATGCAAGATTGAATTTTATATCTGCAATTTAGTGGCCGATGCGCTAAATAATCGACACATTAATGCATAGCTGAGAAACAGCTTTATGAGTCTCTAGGATGTGAAGGGGACGATAATTCTCTACCTGTGCTCGAAAAGAAATTGAGTAGCTTTTCACCCTCCCGTGGGTCGGGCACTCCAAACTGTAGCCTCTATTGACTCGAAACTTTGCTCCAACTATAGCCAGAAGGAGGAACGGAGAAGAGCACTAAATCTGATAAGAAGTCGACTAGAACCGAATTACTGTTACAGTTTTAGCTCGGACTTGAAAGTTTATTCCAACCGCCACGAAAATTGCATGGAAAACTTCGGGCAATCGGTAGCTGCCGCATGCATTAACTAATCACTCACCTTTTTCAGATCCTTGTTTGGCTCGCCGTCGTCAGCTTTCCTCTTCTCTGTTGCTGTCAGCTTGTTTTTGTCCTTTTCGCTTCCACAAGTCTGAAACAACACAATAAATTAATTAATATTTAGTTGAAAGCATCCAGCCGTTGAAACGCAAAATTTGCTGACCTCACACATATCTGCATGTTTAAATCATCAAGCAAGCAAAGTTTGTTGGATATATTCAAAGTTGTGCCTGACCAGTAAGCGTTTGTTTGCCCTATTCCAGCTAATAAAACTTCGCCAAAATAGGAAAACTTTTTCAATATGTATTTAAAACTCCAGAGAAGCATAAACTAGTCAATAAGCTTGGAAGCTTTCGGGAACTCATTTCAACTTCTTTTCTACATGTGGATCACCATTGCATCCATCTACGAGCTGCGAAAACTTCCCGTGGAAGTTTATTGAAGAGCCCGGGCCGTTTTCATAGCGAGCAAATTCGGATATATTGTCTTGTATCCGAACTTGAAAATTTCCGCCCGAAAAGAAAATTTCCTTCGTCCATTAGTGCGTCCCAAAATTGCAATTGCTCTGAATGGCGCTCCATTCGCCGCGAAAATAATTTTCTCATTCTCTAATAATTAAAATCAAAGGAGGAATTTTACAGAGCCAATTTGCCGAGGATTTAATTCCTCCTGGCGCTAAATTGAAGCTAATTTCCACGTTCAAAGCGTCTTATTGCCGCTGAAAAAACGCCATTCCAGTCTTGAAGCCAGTATCGACGGTAATCCGCACAAGTGGCACACTTATTGCTGTGGATGGCTTCAACAAATTGCAATTTAACCCTACTGGCGACCGAATTGAACTGGATGCAAAGACATCGGGATCATTGAGTTGTGTTCGATCACCATCAGCATCACTTTCATCCCGCTTAAGCGCTCATTCCTTTAACATCAAGAACTTCCACTAGCTTGCATTTTCCAAGAATCATTTGGGCGGAATTTTGGGTTTGCTGCGGTTTTTGAAAAAATACATTTGCCCTGTTTGAGTTGATAACGTTCTCTTTACTAGTCGAGTTTCCAACTTATATTCATGAGCTGTTTATATGTTCAATTTAGGAATCTGCCGTCCTTAGCAGCTGAATATTGCATTTTTTTACACTAGAATGGTAATTTTTTTGCTTGTTAAAGTGTTTTTGGCTTCCAATTTTTACCTTCCTTTGTAGGAGGCATGCCTCCTACAAAGGAAGGTAAAAATTGGAAGCCAAAAACACTTTAACAAGCAAAAAAATTACCATTCTAGTGTAAAAAAATGCAATATTCAGCTGCTAAGGCCGACAAATTGCTACTTCTGTACCTTCCTTTACAGGCGGTAAAAATTGTAAGGAGGTGGAGGAGGTACGAAATTAATCGAAATTTCCAACCTCGATATAGGTACTATTTGTTTGCCACTTTCTTACCAACCCTCTGTAGCTTTATTTCGCTTCCCATTTTGTTCAAATTCTTCTTCCACCTCAATCATTGTCTGCATTTTACCTTCTTCTGAGTAGATCCATTTCTGCTCTCGACTTTATATGTTACCTTCTTCCTTTCTGTGGCGCTAATTGGTGTTTTTCTACTTCTGTGCCTCCCATTCATTTATTGCAAGGTTTTCCTGATACTTCAATTCTTGATTTCTGATTGAAACTGCGATTTTAAGCAAAATATTCACACTCAAAACCCCGGCTCAGTTTCCCCACAATAGCAATCCCCAGCTTAGAACTCTCCCCCATAGACAAACAGGAGAAATTTGCAAACGTGTTAATCGCATTGATCATTAAACCCGCTCAAACCTCATATGGGCCTTTTTCTTGGAGAAGTCTGGAACTGTTTGTTGCCAACATTCCGAACAGTAGGGAATCCCTGGCGTTCCTTCTAAATTTCGTCGACCTTTGCTGGCGTTTTCCAATACTCTGCCACCATGAATTTATGAATGCGAACAAGAAGCATCATTTGTCGCAATTAGTTTTGTTAATGGGGGATTAGCTGGGGTTATCGCCAACTCTCGCGCGAAATTACCATGTAATGAAAGTTTCATTAGTCAAAGATGCGGTACATCTCATGGATTATTTAGCGGAATTAAATTGGGCAAAGTGTGCGAATGGCACAGCTTCATGAATTGATAACAGCGCCCCACATAGTAGCACAACAATGGGAATAAAAATGTTTGGGACACGCAAACCGTCCAACCCTTTTAGCTCGCGCCGAACACCTGTAAATCATTTGTGGGCAACGTGAGCAGGTCAAAGGGGCTGCATGATAAACGGCTGACGCACGATGGATGATAATGTGCGGTCCCTATAGCGAAAGATAATCACTTGCTTCTACTAAGCCGGGATAACGTCCCATATGGGATAATTGAGCATCGATGGCAATGCCACACGAAGAAGCGACGCTTGCCGCGTTGATTTACCGTGCAAGACGCCGCCCATCCCCATTCTTGGGACGCCCGGATAAATATTTGCTCGCCCTTACGGCGCATACGGACCGCATCCCTTTAAATCTTCCCATTGTGACAGTCGTAATCCCGGTGAATATAAACACACGTTGCGCCCCGTAAATCTGACGAACCCCGCCGAGTCCCTAAGCTTATTATCCCGCATTCGTAAACAGCGGTTTCGCTAAAGCGTAATTAGAATTTATTCGCTGTTTACAACTTTATTAACCATGCGTCTGCAATCAACACGCACAGCCATCAAACAGGGGCCAATTGTGTCAAAGCTCAAAAATGTCAAACTGCTGGGCATCTGAATTTCCACTCGAAGCTGTCACAGCTGTTTGACATCTTCTGTAAATGTCTTTGTAGCACAGTATCGAAGGATTTGAATGGCTGAAGAAGACACCAGGAAGGTGAATTATACTGGATTGAACTTCAAGAGTGTCCGCTGTGCTAAATTGTCAATTGTTAGCGTTCAAAAATGTCAAAGTCCATGACATTTGAACTGCAACCCCCAGTACATTGTGACCAGTTTCAGTTTATTGGACGTTTTTGAGCAAATTCAAATTTAAAATTTATTTAAAAATATGTAAACAGAAAATTATTTGTCAATTCACAATTCATGACTATGTACTCTTGAGGTTACAATTTTTTTTTATATCAGTAATCATATTTTTATTTTCTGTCCCGGTTTAACAGTAATCCACATAGCATACCATACATGTATATTCTTACCTAAAACTAGCAACTTAAAACATTTTCCCGAGAA
>NW_026017213.1:6211939-6216103 GCF_020466585.1 Dendroctonus ponderosae
TATGATTCCTAGATATTTTACTTTTGACACAGCCTTAATTTTAAGGTCTGGGTTTATTTGGCTAACCAGGCTAAAATGTGGCCTATTAGCCTTTGTTATGCTGAACGGGATAAAATGGGTTTTCGCGACATTTAGTGATAATTTATGTGAATCTAGCCATTGTTTTACCACATCCATCCCGTCCATTGCCTTCTTTTTAACCTCATCCCACGAAACCCCCGAAAAGATCAATGCTGTGTCATCAGCATAGGAAACAATCTTGCCGTTCATGTTTAACCCCAGCAGACACTTAATATAGCTTATAAACAAAATGGGCCCCAAAATTGTTCCCTGTAGAATGCCCATCTTAATGTTTAGTGAAGAACTTATTTGGTTATTGACTTTAACATATTGTTCTCTGTAACTTAAATAACTCTGAAAAATCTCGATCCCCTGACCTCTTAGACCATATTGTCTCAAAGAACTAACTAATCAATTGATCATGAGGAACAGTATCAAAGGCCTTTGAGAGGTCCAGGAAAAAGCCAAGCATTTTCTGCTTTCATTCAGGTTATTAATAAYCTCAGATGTCAGGCTGTACTGCAAATCAGCTGTACAGCAATTCTCCCAACAACAAACCCAAATTGTTTGTCCGACAGGATTTTCAATGTTTTAAAAAAGTTGACCAGTCACTTCAAACACTTTTCTAACAGTTTTGCAAAGTTATTAATTAAACTAATTGGTCTATAATTCTCTATGAGGTTTTTCGAGCCTGATTTGTATACTGGAACTATTAAGGACTTTTTGAATGAATCTGGAAATATTCCTGTTTCGAAAGTTAGATTTACAATATGAGATATGGGAACCAAAATATTGATAATTTTTAATATGATTTTGATAATTTAATTAATTTCGTGAAAATACCATCCAGTCCAGGGACTGAATCTATGCATCTGGCAATTTCCTGCTCTGTGAGTGGATACATATATATGGAAGCAACATTCGACCTTTTTTGTGGTTTTAAGAGTTTATTTAAAAAGGTTCTGTAGTGTTTGTATTTAGCTTCTAATGCAGAAGTACAATTTCTTAAAAGTGCTCTCTTTAACTTGTCTCTATGTTTAATGGAATTGATCAACCCATCACTAATCCAACCTTTAATTTTATTATTATTTTTAAACTTAATTTTACGTACTATTGTAGCTGATTTTTTTTACATCAAGAAATACATTTATACATTTATTAGTCGCTTCATTGGAGTCGAAACAACTAACGATTTCGTTCCAGTTTACCATAGATATTTTTTCTTTAAACRTCTCATAATTTATGTAGATCCCCCGATSTGGCAGACTGTTTTTTCCCTAGAAAAATCTCTTTCATAATTTATGTTCAGAAAAATTTTAGAAAACGCAAGAGTGAAAGCTTTGCACAAAATGTRTTTAGAGCAGTGAATTGAAGTGAAAAGTGGAATGAAGAGCGGATGATTCTTCAAAACTGAACTGAAACGCGCATGAGAACAATTGAGGAAACAAAGCTCTTGGAATCATTGCGCAAATAAATCATCAAAACTCCGGCTGATTTTTCGTGCTTCAACAATGGCAAGCATATAAACACCAAAAACGCTAGTTTGGCTTCAGAAATCGTTGTTCCCAGTAACCAAGCGGAACGTTCTGGAGCACTTGGCGTTGGCCCTCGACTCTAACTAGACCAGGTTGATTAGCATGAAAATATTGCATCCGGCTTGCACAAGACGTTGAGATGAAAAGTTAATTTAAATTTCCGGTTTCTTTCAAAGTGAGTTTTCAGGCGAGCCTTTTTTAATTAATCAGGCAACAGCCACCATAAAGCGGTTCAAGCGTGAGTGGCAAGAAGAAGAAGAAGGTAGAAATTTGCGAGAGCAAATAAGGCAACAAATAAATTCCATGAGGAAAATACGCCCAAATTCGAAGTACATTTCTCGGCCGGTTGCCCTGCATATAAAACGGACCTTTGGCGAATTTCAATTACTTCAAATGGCCGATTCCGGAAAGGGTTTTAACTCCGGGCGGGCCCACGAAATAGTGAAAAATTGCCCGATAGAAGTCAAACGCGAAATTCGTAACAGGCAGCAAGGAGGAAAAATAAAAACTCTATATCATTAACGGCGCTAGACTAGATGCAGAACTGTGTGTTTAGCGGAAAATCCGACATGCATTTTGAGTTTACTGGGCGAATCAATCATCCTAATGACCTGCCAGATGCAATTTAAAAGCCAGTTGTTATCCAACGGACGCTATTGTGATGTTTTCAATTAATTCATTGCGCCTTGCCGGCAATAAAGTGTGCGGAAATAAACACAAAGTGACGCAAAAATCTGGTTCCCAATGCGGCCATACATATAAAAGCCCCAACCCTCAAAGCATCATTTCAAATTCAATCCACCCATAAAACAAATCCGGAAAGATAAAGCGATGCCTCCAGTCCGCTAACAGAATAGAGATTTTGGACGCAGAACATCCGAATCAATCACATTTATCAGTCCGCTTATTTTTGCTGTTGTCAATCGGTCATTTTCCCCCTGGAGAACTGCAATAATTCAGAATCTGACTGAGGTTGTTCTGAACACTTCAATAAGCCGAAACTCTACGAGCCCAATAATGTGTCGAAATCCCAAAAATTTTTAAAGAACTGCAGTCAATACCATAAAAAACTTTGAAGATGATGAACAAGAGGATGCAAAAATATTGAGTCGATGACTTTCGTCCCTCTTGCAGACGCCAATTGGATTAACCAATCTGAAGGTTATACGGGGCGATCTTGTGAAACCCGACGATGCTTCAATACGGAACATTCGATAGAATTTCATTAATAAGATCGACAATGTTGACGGAGCGTGCGTCCATTGAAAATGCCGACTATTTATTGTGCGTGGCAGTTGCAACTAACAGGGTTTTAATAACGGGCCGTAAATATGATTTTTCGGTGGAAACGGGGCGAAATTCGTAATTTATTGCGGCTTTTGAAATATTCATGAAAATTTACGTTCATGTTTTCGGATTAATCACGACCACGGTTTTAATGCTGCACATATAATCCTATCGTAAGCTTAGAGCGGCCGCAATTACACCATTATTGCGATTCGATTGACTTTTAAAGTGCAATTAGGGCTGACACCAAACAGTCCCAAATAAAAAGCACATTTTCATCCGAATGCATGCGAGTTTTTCGTTGAAAGTCTATGTAGCGTAAGTCAGGATGGATGCCAACGGGATTTAAATCGCGAACGAGCCACAATCGAGCCAATATTTGCCAAAGTATTCGATAGTTTGCCATCGAAATCCTCCATGTCAATTTGCCGGCTCGGCGCCCTCAATATTTGCTTATTCTCGCTTTCGATATCTCTCCTTTTCACCTACGAAGCGAACCCGAAGCATTTGCGGCGAATTTAACAAGGATTTTTGCCGAAATTTTGGGCTCTATTTAAACCGACCAATTAAAAACATATTTACAATATTCTGCTGATTGGGACGCAGTTTCAAAGACGTGAAAATTAGATTTGCCTTCATAAGGGCGCATTAAATCAACGTCTGAGCCCTCGCGGTTCGTTTAACCCGGCAAAAAAGCGCCATAAACTCGCATTACGTTTGCCAAAGCCCACGCCAGGAATATCACCGTATTATGCATTACATATTATTCAATTTACAATTGAAATTCCACGATTGGCCCTGAGAAAATGTACAACATTAGCACGTTTCTTGCCAGCTTTTCATACATAAAAATGCGACTTTTCCTCACTGGACTGGCTAATTGGACAACAAAAACTGGCGCCCAGCCGACAAATCGCTCTATTATGCGAAATATGTCCTTGTTTTTCATGGGATAATAGCCGCTGTTAAAAACTCGATGGCCCTGGAATTGTCAACGACATTCACTGGGGGAGAGGAAAATGTATTCGCCCCTGGGATTTGCCACATTTATGTCACGTGCATTCGCAAAAAATTGCCAATTTGAATTCAACTTTCGTCTGCCTCCTATCGGAAACACGTTCCGATGGCTCAGGTATCGGCGGAAACATTCTCTAATTTTCGTAGAGCAACCAAATCTTTTCGGGGGTTAGCGGAAAGTAAATACAGCTGGAAATACGGGGTTTATTCACTCACATTTGCGCCCTGAAAACTCAAAACGAACTAATCAAAATTTGCAAATTTT
>NW_026017213.1:6217102-6222274 GCF_020466585.1 Dendroctonus ponderosae
CATTCATTCCAACAGCGCTGATGGAAAAACTTCTCAATCCAATATTTAGCTTTCGGCGCGCCAAGTTTACATTTCCGTCGAAATCAATTCGCCGTTCGGGCAATTTTCAATTAGATCGCCATTTTCATATAAATTTTCGCTAATACACGGGCGGACACATTTGATTTGCCCAATATTCCGGGCGATTAGCTATGGAAATCGGGCTCTTTGAATATGCGTTTGTCCACCTTGTGCCCGCCCTTTATGTGTCGTCTATCAGATCATTTCGTGCTCAACGGCCCACGTTCTATTAAATGTAGGGCGGAAATATTGCTGGTAAATGTCCCTTGTGCCATAGAAACGAATTTTTGGGCAAATGTTCAGGCTTCATCCCCTTGGAAGCTATATTAACCTCAATTGGAAATAAAATGTGTGTCATACCTTTGCAAATTATGCAAAAATCGCAGTTTCCATGTGCTGCCCAGGACAGATTTTGCGGAAAAATAAGCCCAATTATTTACCCTTTCCCGGCAAATGCGTTATTTAATAAGGTACAGTTCCTGATTATTAGCCCCGCTTCGCTGCCCTTTGGACATTTCTCGTCATCCAATCTGCGTTTCCCATTAAAATTCAAATGTAATATTTTTCTTCAATAACTACGCTTTTAGAACAAGTTAACAAAGTCAGGCGAAGCCGCTCTGTGTACGTGGGGTGGAAAATTTGAAAACGGCTCCTTAAAGATCAAAAGTTAAACAATTTCCCACCGGAATACAGTGATGCATAACTTCCGTTCACTTATCAATTAAGGCCGGAAATTCCATGAAAATGTTTAGTCTTCAAAAGCGCCTTCGAGATGCAACGCTAATTTCTATTTAGCTAGCGTTGCCAAAATCTGCACATTTTAGGCATGGTCTTGGTAGGCTTTATTGGGCATCGAGAGTGCCAGCGACTGAAATTAATTATTTACAAGTTTCGATAACAACTAATTAATTGAATCGAAATTAAGCCACAAAGATCAAGCGTTTTAATTGGAAACCGCCAAACTGGAATGACAGGCCTGATCCTTCTGTGTTTCATTTGAGCCAACAAAATAGGATTATTTCCAGAGCCATAATGAAATTGCGATCGATGCTGATTGGTAAATATCGATGTTAATAAATTGCGAAAATTGACGTGTTATTGGTTCTAAGCCATCGGGCGGGCAGTGGTTACCAAAGTGAATCGTGCCAGACAAGCAGCCAGTGTTCCAAACGACGATTTTTCGTGCACAAACTTTTCTGATTCGGAACAAATGCGATTTGAAAAGTTTGACTTCGCAGAGCATGAGCTATTTGCGGTCGCGATCGCCCGATAAAAGTAATTTGAGTAAAAGCGCTGGGAAACTTGCTAGATCGCTGTCTGCAATTACCATTTGGCACAAAGCAGCTGCAAGGCTTTCCATACACCATTGACTCCTTCAGTTAGACGATGCGAGGTCGGAACCCGATCGGGTCCTCAGTCGAATTGCTTTTGCCGTTCACGTAAATCGAAAATTGATTCTCCAGAGCTCCGGCCGCGAATAATAACCCCAATAAGTCAAAGGTGGAGGATGGACTTGAAGGGATGAAAGAAACCGGCGAGGAGAAATGCTTTTACAGCAAACCAAGCCGGGAACAATGCAAACAATTCCTTTTAATGAACTGCTTTGACGATAAGGCCTTTATAGAGAAAGGTTGGGCGAAAAAAGCCCTCAGCTCAAACAAGCCAGCCGGTTTTTTCTTGCCGAAATCGCGATTTGCCATTACGCAGATTCTCCACCTTTTCCTGGGGGGATTTCAACGCATTGGCCGATATTAATTATTTTGACACGGACAATTCGGCCACGCATTTAAATTGAGCTGATTAAGCGAGAACGTGGCTGCTTTGCATAGAAACATCGCTCTGTGCGGATCATCAATAGGTCACCACTAATTTCCGCATGTGACCTTTACGGGCTAACAATTCAAAAAAGGTGCATCCACCCTTAAAACACTTGGAATTTCGTATATTTTGTCAATCAGCCAGTGAACATGTTCCTCAGAAATTGTGCAAAACCGAAATGGATTTTTCTGAATCAATCGATCGGAAAATGAGCCTCTGTTTAAGTCTTGATCTTCAACTGATCATCAACACGTCAGGTTTTTCAATAAATCGTCCAGGACAGCAAAACTATACAAAAGCGTTTTGTAACTCCGGTAAAAGTGCTGAAGAAGAGGGAAAACTGCAGACAGACCCACAGTCTGAGTCTAAATAAAATGGCCGAAACTCATAAAAAACCTGAAGCGTCCAGACACAAATCTAGAGAAATGGTTTGCGAATTTGAGAATTTTCGCGATAAAGTCCATGCAAAATGTTGCCTTTTTAGTAAAACAACTGCAACAACAAGTGAAAAAACCTGACAATTTCTGGAAATCCTGCTGAAAGTGTACGTCACCTCAAAGAAACGACTGCTACAAGAAAACTCATAGTAGAAAAAATATCCGATTGAAAATAATTAACTCCCAACCATCCTCTTCTCAAGAAAATGCCCAGAAAAAATTAAACTTGTGGACAACTTGATGGTTCGACTGAATCCCTTTCGGTTACCTTTGCGACAAAATTTCCAATTTGCTATGAAAATCTACTCACGAAACAAAGATTTAACGGAACAAAAGACAGCAATTTAATAAAACGAATGCAACAACCCAAACTGTAAAAAATCAAAAATTCAACTCATTTAAAATTGAAGCGGACACAAAGAACGAGCACAGGAAGAGAAACCAAAAAGATCGCTAACTGTTGCTTTTTCAATAAAACTGTTCTACGAAATAGCACAATACTTTTGGTAAGGGCTGAAAAGCTTATTAAAAAGCCCCAAAACTCATGACTTTGCCTCTTCTCTAAAGACTAAAGAAGCAATCAAGAATAGTAATTTTACTCTCATCTTTCCCATCACGCGCAAATTGCATTTACCTGCAAACCCAGTACAGAAAAGCCTGCATGAAGTCCTCAAGTTTTCAACCAATTGCTTCTGAATATCCATAACGACATCATCAGCCAGCAACATTTTTTGCTATTTGCACTGTCTGCGCCAGCCCTCTCGCCAGAGCCGGCCAAATAAACTACTTCTATAATGCCCCTTTATTAGATTTCCCGTTATATATTAGGGACCCTCGAGCCTGTTCTATCGCCATTCTTTTGCACGGTTTCACGTCAAAACAATTTGTTCAAAGGTGCGTGTTTCGGGACTTGGATAGAACAGCGTAGTCCACAGATCAAACATTATTATATCAGCAAAAATTGGTCTGCGTACTGCTGCTAGGGATTATTTAACATTTTAGTCAGGCAAACGCAAATCCGTCATCAGACGCACTCAGTTTTCCTCATCAAAGTGAGCTCTTTGCAGATAAATGCCCTGTTAAAATGTAATACGTATTCTTATAAACGTTGCATTGTTCTTGCGACAGTGACAAATTGTTGAGCTTTCTTCTCCATAAATACGCATCAAGCTTGAGGCGGTGGTAGTTAACAAAACTTTCAGCTGTCCATGGAGCGAAGATGACAATCTTCATTTATCACCAGTACAAAACACACATTTTAGATAAACGGGGGATAATCGAATGACGTGAATCCGCTACTAAATCCGGGTTGTATGATTTTATAAGTTCAATGTATTCACAAACTTCCGCACAATTGAGTTTACGAATGTTTACCCAGAGTGATTCTTTCCAATGTCCTTAACAACGGTGTTATGATGAATTTGGAAGCGAAGCAAGATGAAAGATGGAATTTTGTCAGAAAGGGGTATTCTACGTAATTGCGCTGCTCCGAGTTGTGAAGTTTCAATAATAACTGGCTTGATAATTTTAATTTCCGCGTCACAAAACGGAAAATTGTCGGCATAAAGCACAGGAAATAATCCTGGTGGATGCATGTAAGTGCTCTCGAGATAAGGCAAGTGCAGGTCTTGAATAGAATTAAGACAAGACATAAACTCCTTTATGCGCCCTTTTAGTGCAGGAATAGTTAAAATCGCACTTGAGAATAATCCCAGTTCAAGCGCGGGTTTGTCCTAATTTACTCGCCTATGATGGTCGGCTTCTCTTATGGGAAAAAATGGGAAAATAACTAATCGATGTGACACAAAGCTATTTTTTCGCCCAGCAGAAGGCTGTCATAGATAAATGTGGGCCGACACTTCACCACGTCGATTCCGGTGCCATTTTTGCTCAGCCCCCGAAGTTGTAATTTGTCTGTCTGCCCTCGATCGACATAAAAAACCCACCGCTGCTCGCTGCGAATCTTTAGAGAAAATCAATTCCATCAAGTGGCTTGTTTATTGAAGTTAACGCGCTTCACTTTTTCAGCCGGAGTGCATTTTTCCGCTACCAAATCACCTGGAAGCGCATGAAACTGATTTCCTCAAAAGGTTCCTGAGGCAATCGTCCTTCGGCAACGTAACATTCGTGTTTCCCTAATTTGGCAAAACAATCCATTTAGGAAGATAAGCATGCAAGTGAGCGTGCAACGAACAACCCATTTTCCAGCGAAAATCTCGGCCCAAGTTTAACAAGGTCCCGGATATTTCAGCGCCGAAGGAAAATGCCTTCTTGGTCGCTTACAGGCCCGAACGATATTAATTATAAAGCAATTTCGGGCTATTTATCGGCGATGCCGAAGAGTTGGCAAGGAAAAGTTACAACAATGACCAAAAGAACTCGAACATGGCGGCAAAAGGCAACTACTTACGAAAGATCAGATTTATTTACGGCACAAGCGGCGTCGCTATTACGGTAGACAATGGGTTTGTTAACCGGAGGCAAAAGTTCACAAACTGCGATAGAAAGCAAGCAAAATGCCAGCAGAGCTCGTCATTTCGTGTCGTCCACCCCCTTTTGCGATATACAATGCCACTTTTTATTTGATAATCCAGCTTCTTCAGCGCGCAATTTCCTCACGTAGTCCGCAGACCATCATCTCTGTTCAAGGCACTCGCTTGGTCGATGAAAAGCTATTTTGAAATTACTTCCAAGAAATTGATGGTTTTTGCACCAAGCAAATTGACGAAGCTGGCAAAGCTGGCAAAGTGAAGCTTCTTGAGACACTAACATCCTGAGATTGTCAGAGTTAACGAAAAAGTCTTGCGATAGAAATACAAGATGTTGTTTTTTTTTACAAACTTCTTTTTGGGTATTT
>NW_026017213.1:6223273-6234074 GCF_020466585.1 Dendroctonus ponderosae
TAATTCGTTCTTATTGCGAAATAGGAGCACTATTTATCAATCTGTAATAAAAGACGTGAGGAAATACTGTCTTTTTTAAAGACAACAATTTTTGAGGCAAAATACCCAAAAAGAAGTTTGTGAAAAAAATGATTCCGCCTCAACAATATAGAACTTATCTACAACTTAAGAAATTGTTTCTTTGAAACCGTTAAAATTTGTAAAAAATGCAAAAGTCTACATGATTTTTCCTGCAAATTCGATTACAACTCAAACGTTGAAACATGCTAAAGCACACGATCGAGACCAGAACTTTGTTACGAGCTTAGGTGGTATGTTGAGGCCAAACCACAGACATTGTGTGGCATGTTTGGAGCAATTTGGTAATTTTCCAAGCTTCAACAAGGACTCCTTAGACAGTGGCAAATAAGACACAGTCTCCACATTGGAAGGTTTCAAAATAAATAAAAATGCCTTTAGCAGGATCAATGAAAAATGCCGAAAGTAGCTTGCAAGGAAAACCACTCAAAGGAGGTTAACAGCCGAGGCCAGAACGGCATGTAGAGTGTGGGAGCGATCTTAAAAGGATATTGGTTTAAGAAGCGAGACGGGATAGCAGTAATGCATGCGGTTCGACTGCGGGAAAAAATGTCGGAAGGAAAACGCAGCCTCGGTGGCAAATTGGAGCAATCCTTTCTGCCGAAATCGCTTTTCATTAAGCCGGGAAAAATTATGCCCCAATTTGCTTAGGCGTAGACAAATATTTGCCTTTCAAATGCGACCGCCGCCCTCGTTTTGATCAATTTCCGGGGTCGAAAAGAAACAATTTGCGATGCCGAGTTTTAATTTTCCTTTTACGGCCCACGAAACCGTTTAATATGCAGGCGAAGCTGAGAAACTCCAACAGAGGCAGAGCTTCAAACGCGAATCCCTGCCATAATCTCATGATGTATGATACACACTTTATCACTCCAAAGTCTTCTCACTCTTAAATCTGAAAAGTCAGCTAAAGAAGTTTGAACCTCTACTATGGCATGCATATTTTGTTTAGAACCAAATTCCAAATCCCTTGCCAGTTATGAAAGAAGCACCTCAAAGAAGTCCTCAAATAACAGAGCTTTTAGGTGGTAGATCCGAAAGCTTGCGGCCTCCTAAAAGGGGTCAAAATCCAGCTGGGACTCTGAAGGGTCCAGCCCTAAGACGTATTTTTGGGGTCTTTGTGCAGTGTCTCAACTTTCCGATATCCGGAAGAGGCTCCCCGATAGACACCATTGAGCGCATTTAATGGTCGCTCTATTATTGTCGGGTTAGTGGCAACGCCAGCATAAAAAACCGGGCATATAGACATACAAAATTCGGCTTTTATAGTCGGGGAAATTGAAAGATTTATTGGGGTTTTATATCGATATGAAAACCGAATCCAATTTAACAAATGGGCGCGTTTTATCGTTCGTTTAGGGCTCTATTTGAATCACTTGGAAATATTTCTGCGGTTATTAGAGTGGACGTGGGATCCCAAATGAGCAAATTTTCCATTGAATTAAGCCCAAACCGAATTGGAAATTGCCATATAAAGAAACTGAACAATCAAGACGAATGCTCCATTATTCCATCAGATGCATTACAGTTTATAATCTGGCAATGGTTTTTTCACTTTGCAATCTCGCAAAGCGACAAGAGCAGTAAATCAAGCGGGGAAAAAGGGCCAGCCCTTCGAACTTTCCAGCAAAATAAGTTCTTGAGTGGGATTTATGAATGTTCCTCCGGCTCTCTAAACTTTATCGAGCAAAATAGGACATGTTGAGGCATGATCACCGTTTGAATGTTGTGAAAATTATCCTGCAATGGAAACGTATTTTTAGAACTCGAACAGGAACGTGATTTATTGGGGGCCTCGCTTAAGAAACATGCGTGCCTTACGTGCTTCTAACGTTGAATTTATGGGGTTCGAGTGGCTTATGCGTGCATCCAATAGAATGTGGGTCGCCCACTTAAAAGTATCCAGTGAGGCAAGGAATTAGCATAAAAGCAAAGTGTCCGCATCCTCCGGCACACATTTAAGCCCCCATTTAATGGGCGCGGGCCTTAAAAAGGACTTGAACAGAATCAAGTGGCGGTGTGGGTGTTACAAAGGCCTGTTGCTGCAACCTGATAAATGGCCCAGCTGGTTTTCGGGCACTTTCCCCAAGAATTAACTTTATTTTTCAGTTAGCGGCACTGGAAATCTTCCTCCCGTCCAGGACGCTGCTGCATCTGTTCCCGTCCAGAAATTATCATCCCGAACAAAGTGAGCGCCTTTTCTGAGCCTGACAGTCGATTATCTGGGCCAATAAAACTAAAAACTTGGCGCAATTAATTTCAGTAGCATTGCCAACGTTATTAGAGTGCGGAATTACAAACTTCCGCGCCCTCATCGATCTGAATTTTTCATTAAAATCCCCATTAGCCGACAATAAGTGATCGATAGTTTCAGCTTTGCAATCTACAGCCAGTCGGCAGTTTATTGCCAGATAATTATCATGTTTGAATGGTGATGAGGACAAATGGACCAAGAAAGGACAGTAAGCGACAATGTCCGGAAGGACGCGGCAACAGTCTTGGCCATGGACTTTCGAGGGAAATGTGAGACCAGCATTAGCCCTCAATTTACTTTAGCGCTGTTTCTATTATGGATGAGAACGGCCTTCATTGTCTGCGTCYTAGTGCATAAAGCCACTTAGTYCCAAAGGGCAATGAAGGGCTACAATCAACTACTTAGGATAGACAGTCTATTCAAACGTATGCTAGTGTTTTGCGGAAMTTCAARTTCAAAATTTRTTAAAAAATATATATGTAAACAGAAAATTATTTGTCAATTTSCAATTCATATAATGTAAAAAATATTTGTTGAGTACCTAGATACCTTGTACCTGTATGTACTCTTRASGTTACAACTTTTTTTTTATATCAGTAATCATATTTTTATTTTCTGTCCTGGTTTAACAGTAATCCACATAGCAAACCATACATGTATATTCTTACCTAAAACTAGCAACTTAAAAGATTTTCCCGAGAACTCAACTTTTGAGAAAGTATCTGAACAAATGTGTTCCTGTGTATAGTAATATATTCTCCGGATTTTTTATTAAACAAATTGCCTCAACGGGCGAACAAAGGGGAAAATCATAGGAACTTGTCTATCCTATATATCTATCTATCCTGTACATCCATCCCGTCCATTGCCTTGCCTGCAAAGCCCTAAGATTCAATTTCAACTTCAGATTTGAAAATTTGCGCAAAAATGAACTCCCTTTCTATTTACTCAACTTGCACTATTGGCTTCAGTCTACATATATATTGGGAAGCACAATTCAAAAGAAAATGCCTAATTTATAACGCTGAGTCGCAATATTCCCAATAGCAGACCCATTAGATGTCCAAAACGCATGTGACCCCTATCTTTCAATATGATTAATTCCTTGTTTCGCTGCTATCGACATGTTCCCCGTAATGCTTTTCTTATATTATACCTTCGATAAATCAATTTTCCATTTAGATAAGACAAGCCCGTGCCTTTCGGAACCAATCAAGTCGATTTTAATTTAAGGTATTGGCCGAACTTATACCGACCGGAAAATCGGCTTTGTAATAGAGGTTATGGCGGAACTTCCGGGTTTCTACTAAATTGCAAAAAGGGCCCGAATGCTTCCTGCCCTTAATGACACATACGGCGATTAATAATCGTTCTCGATCGCTACACACATTGAAAAATGGTTTGCTGTTAATTAAAAACCATTGCTCGAATCCCAAAATATGGCTGGAGCCAACGGGAGTGAACAATCAGCTTGGGATAACGATTGAAATTCGAATTTCCAGCTCGGRAAAAAACTGTCCAGTCTTGTGCTATTGCCTGGCAAGTTTTGTACCGGGGCACCTTGTATATATTGGGGAAAAATCGGCGATATCAAATATCGATAAAGCAATGAGACCAAGAGCTTAGCGGCCTTTTCGCTTCGCCGAGATGCTTGGAGAACAATAAGAAAGTGGTTCGCCGCAGTATTAAAGTGGAATGACAAAGGAAATGTGACAATGGGGCTTAAGGAGTACAGTGCGAGGAAAGGGAGCGCCAGTTTAAGGGACACGCTGCCAGTTTAGCCCATTCGAGCAGATCCAGTTTTATTGCATTTTCGCCCATATTTGCCCATATTAAACACGTTTGTTCCTCATCAAACGGCTGATTCGGTTGGCCAACATTTGCGGAGAATCGACGGGGTCGAGATCTCCAAATATTTGCCGACCTACAAATGCCCCCAAAGTCAATCTGTTCGGATAAACCTTGTCTTTGACCGATTGATGTAACCGCGCTTCCAGCACACTGTAATTAATTCCTGATTGGATATATGAGGTTATTAGGGATTAGATTAATCCATCAGACTGTATCGCTAATCTTTGTGAATCATTGGGGAACAGTTGGAGGCTGCTGCCAAGCTACTTTCCCTTTTAAACCAATGTTTTGACTGTTAGCTGAGTTGGAAAACTCCTCACCTGCATCAACCTGCAGATCAATATTGACCAAACCAACTTGGAAACTCAGGGGTGAAACCGGAAGAATCGAGACAAAAAAAGGAAAAGTGCAAACGTTCGTTCAATGAATCGAGACTTATCTTTTGATATCAGCAGGGAGTGGGACCGATGAGCGCGCTTACCTGCAACAACAAGAACATCGTTATCATCTAAATATGGAAAGCCTCTTAGCTCGAGGCCGGTTTTGAAGAAAAAGTGGCCCTTTTAAGGGCAAACGTAATTTTCCCTATAAGTAATTTTATGTCAAAGATAAACTCCCGAGTATCCGAAGAATTTCTGCTGGCAGCAAAGTTGCCGGGCGGAAAGTTTATATAGCATTTATATTCATTTTGGAAGTTTTCGCTTTAGCAAAAAAACACCGCTTCCATACACTTGCAGCAATTTCGCAGATTGGTTTCGAAAACCATATTAATTTTCGTTTGTGTTGGAGGGCCAGGGAAATTCCATAATCTTTCCTGGATCGTGTTGCATCCAGCAAATAAATATTTGTCTAACCTACATGGCGTATTAGGAAGGACTGGCACGTTCTCCGCACGCCAACATGGCGCTGTGACAGGATTTATACTGTTAGCTCAAAAAGCTATTTGTATTGGGACAATATTTCGCCAATAATGCCAGGTTTAGATAAATCCAGACACGCTACGAATCACCATCTGGATTTGCCATCGAGCTGGCATGCAGCATTTGGGCCTCCGATTGATATTCCTAATTAGAAGCTGCTGAATCCTTGCTTGAATTTGCATTTTTACTGCTGGAACTCAACCGGAGTGGAAAAGTTGCTTCATGAGGCGCCAGAAGACTTTTCGGGAATTATCGCAATTAGGGGCCAATAAAGCAAATTTCGCATATTACGGAAATGGCCTCACAACTGCGTCGAAAGCTCGCTATCTTTCGCCTTCGAATGCACATACCCGCCCTTTGCCCCACATAAACCGGTTCATAAACAAGCTTATGCACGCAAGTACTAGTGAAATATGGGTTTTATCAACATTTATATGGCTGAATTAAATTAAATCTTTGACTAAGGAAAATGAATGTGTTCTGGTCTGTGGCAATGATTACGCGTAATCTCACTAACTATTCAAATTTTTTATTTCTTTTATTTTAAAACACGCATAGTTCTACCTGCGAAAACTGTCTGAACCGTGGTCAAGCTGATGGATTTCTTCAGGCGAAGGCTTTTGAACGAACCAAGTTGTTCTGGACATGGTAGAGACAAAAAAAAATCCACATTTTCTAAACTTTAAGGCGCATCCAGACAGCATTACACCGAAGAAAGTTTTTGTGATACAAGATAACTTTTTTTCGCAGCAAATCACCAACAGCTACTGGGGTGTAGTTAAACTAAACGCAGCTAACAGCAAGACGCGCATACTAAACAAACACTAGCAAACCGAAGCGAAACTAAACGAACGCAAACAAACAACTCTGGCAGGTGAAAACTTGAAAAAAAGCCGTTTAAGATTTGCGGAGGATAAAGAAGAAAACGCGACCTTTATAAACTCTTTGGAACCGGAACTGCTTTCCCTACAGATGCTTGTAAAGTTTGAGCTTCAAATTTCGCCATCCTTCAGCCCAAAACAGTTTAGGCACACTTTCAAACCGGATTTCGCTGTTGCATATTTCCCAGAGGCTTCGAATTCGCACCAACATCGACACATTCAAACGCGATTCGTTTAATCAATGGCTGTTCAATGCATCGCTTGGCTGGGAAAACATGTGCATTTCACAGAGAAAAATAGCCGAAATAGTTTCCAATAGAGGCCCGAACTGGGCCAGTTGAAGTGCAAACAGTTTTCTATCAATAAAACCCCCGGCCCGTTATTAAGTCTTGTCTAAACATTGTTACAACACATTTGAGGGCCAATGCAAATGGCTGTTCCGGCTGATAACACGCAAACCAGACAGCCACTATTTAAATGATCAATCTAAACCAGAAACGTATTCACCAAACGCTCAAATTTGCCTGGTTCTAACGACTTTTTTTCGTGCTTAGCGGTCACGCAAAATGTGCGTCTCGATCACCACACACGGTTTGATAAAGAAATAATGAAGGCAGCCGCTGGTTTGGATTGTTATCATGTTAGCTTGACCACAGGCGGATTTTATCGGGAAATTATGTTACACCTTGTCATTTAATAATGTATTAATAGGAAGGGAAACAGCAACAGGACTGGCCCGGAAAAACCAGTCCAGTTCGGCCATTAGAGTGGGCGGGTTGTCGTCATTTTCCGCAAATTCATCCCAGAGGAGGTCAAAGGAAGTTCGCAACTTGAGGGCTGTTTAATTGCCTCTTGGGGACTGGGGAGACCGATTAGTGCAGATCATTAATCTCGCCATTCAATCGGAAACTGATGAACAATTATTAATGCCCCTTTAAACGTGTACGCAAAAATGCCAGAGTGGACCGCCATACATCTTGAACTGGCGGAGGAAAAATCGTTTCGGGTCGACCATCAATCCTTATCTCTCGCCCCTAATCGCTCCGAAACCAACCATAAAAACCGCAAATCTCCAGACGTTTCGCTTTTAATTGCTTGCATGCGCTCCAGAAGAAAACATTGCCATCTTCAATTAGACACTGGCTTCTACTTGCTTCAGCTCAATTAGAGTCGGGGTCATTAGAAGGACTTGCTTGAAGCCTATTTATATGTAGATTCATTTGCAACTATAATGGGCTGGTGGCATGTGTGAAGCTGAATTAACATCAAACTGCATTGTTCCTCACATAATAGTTTCCATGAAATGGCCATTCCATTTGCTATTTCGGGCTCTTTGACTGCAAAAGGGCTCTTAGGGAAGTTAGCGGCCTGGATTTGATTTAGTGACGCTGATCAAGACAAGAGTGTGCGGCCAGCACAAGCTGCTGACTTTCCATCACATCAGCTATTTAATAAACCCAGCAAAAGTGCGTTTCGAGCCCCGTAAAAACGTTTAATTTAATAACCGCCAAAATCGTCTGTTTTCGCTCGCCCCGAAATTTCATAATCGCATAGAATCCAATAAACCAAGTCGGTGGAACCTCATCGCGGTTCGGGATAATTCCTGAGCTAATAAGGCAACAACATGGAAAGTAATGGGAGTCCATAAAATCTGTTCTGGCTTTATAATGAAGCGTGCTAAACGATTCAGTCCACGGAGCTTCATTTTGGAGCAAAGTCGTTATTGGGAAAAGGGATGTTTTTCAAGCAACTCTGCTGAATTTTAGTCATTGAAGTCACCATCGGCTCAGATTTGGAATAGATTCAATTTTCACAACAGTATCAGCTGACAAACTCAACTCTTTGGGATTCGAAAATTGCCCGATTCCTTTCTCTGAAGAAGCTTTAGACCAAACCTCCCTCAAAAATCCTTCTCATTGAACCCTTTTGGATTTGTTCAGAGAAGCATGCGCAAAAATCGCTCAAATCGCGGAAAAACTGGGTCAAAAAGCATTTAATTTTTGTTGCGGTTGCAGCAAAGCTGCTCGAACATCACGCAGTTGAATTCATACAGCTAATTAATGACGCCAATTATAATTATCCAAGTGCCCTCTGTATAGACGGTTCATAATGGCCTGGGCATTATTCCCCTTCACGTTCTCTTTATTTCTTCGCGCCAAAACGTTTCGTTTTTTCGTGCGTCCAATTGCCCATAACCATCATCTGAAGAGGCTCGTGGCCCGTCATACAAATGCCTTTTTATGCCCGAGACGTTTGCTACGTTTCCAAATATGTGTAGAGGTCTGTTTGTTGGCTTCTTTTTTCGGGCGACAACCGATGCGAGGAATTACATCAAACCACAATCAGCTCCCATATAAATATTGGCCGTTAACGACCTGATGGGAGAGTTTTTCTAATGGGCTTCCAGCCTCACTCTTGACTCGTCCCGCTGTGGTCAAAACAGAAACTGCCTATTTCAGGAAAAGCATGCGAAGCATTCATGTTGAGTTTAAGGGCGTTTTATAAACTCATTCGCGTCGCTCATAAAATTAAATGGCGTAGAGGTTGGAACCGTAATTTCGCAGCGGACTGAGCGTGGTAATTAGAAAACAACGTTTTATTAAGTCGGCGAGATGTTAATGAGTGGTACATCAGCGAAAGAAAGTGGGTAAACACTTCGTTACAAGGCTGAAAGCGAGTTAGCCGGAACAGGAAAAGGTAAAGTGCCTCTATTGCCATGCGGATTGGCAAAATGTGGGCAGCGTCGCAGCTGACAATAAAGAGAACTTTTAATTTTTCTGTCTCAATTTTCGTCCAGCACAGGTGCGAAAAATGAGCCAAAATCGTTACGTATTCATGGCGGCCGTGGTCCTAATGCAATTTACGGCATATTTTAACCATGGGGGCTTTAAATAAGGGAGAAACACTAATTAACTTTCCTAAAAAAACGCAACTCAAAATAAATTAACACCCAAATTTACGATCTTCATTATTAAATGAAAGTCACTTTGAAAATTCGCTGCCATTGTCGGTCTGATGTAGGATCCAAAAAAACCCCAATAAAACACTCGAGTTTTTCTAATCAAGGTAAAAATGATTCCCCAGTGCATTGCACCAGAATAGACCTGTAAGTTATCTGTCAGTTTAGGAAACTTCTTCTAGAATGCTGAAAAAGGGCGCAAAGTTTCAATTCCACGTCACTCTAATCTCTAGTTGGATGGACTGATTTTCTTGATACAGACTTGTATCGGCTTCTAATCCTTGAGGAAAATTGATCCAGGAGTGTCAGATAGGATATATTTATATAAGTCGGATAGAACACAAAATTTTGTTAATTTGCAATTTGCTTATTGCCCGTATATACGTTCGCTGTATTCTGCAATTTCATTGAAAAATAGAGAAAACTTGACTTGAATTACCCGAGGAATAACAGCGGCTTGTAAAGTATGCAAATAAAACGGAAGAAACCGGACATAAAACTCGTGCCGAATAATGAAAATTTATGTCCTGTTTTACACCGATGGATATAATGGGGGCAGCGACTGAAAATAAAATATCATTGTTTCAGCTAATTAGCTTGAGATATCAAATTATGTCATAAAACCGGGCCGAAGTTTATTATGCCATCGACAACTCGACACAATAAAAGATTTATTATCGGCTGAAACCGGCAGGAAATTAAATTTATATGTCGAGCGTTATGAACGACATTTAATATATTTTTCGCTTCTAAAATAAAGCCATCAATTACTACACGGGGATTAAATATCGGTGACAATCACTCACTAATGAAGCGGCCACTAATGTTGTACTCGTCTAAGGGCCACATGCAGGTGAAGACATTTTCTTAATACAAAGTTTGCCGATATTAAAAAAGTTAATCCGAATCTGAGGAGAGTTTTGGAATTAACAAACTTGGTAAACAGTTATTAAAGTGTGGATGCCGGGCGGAGGATTTATTTTATGACGGAATAATCTTCGATTTATAGCGGGATAAGGCTGAGACAACCTTGCCGAAGTTCGCTGCCCCGTTTTTATGAATTTCCAGGCCCACATATAACGTTCAAAAAGCGGGGAAAACTTGCTTTATTGGCGCTCGCACCCCAAAACATCTGTTGAACATTGAAGCTCCATTCGATTAGAACAAAATTAGCTCTGATCAATTTGCAAACATCTGCCCAAATCTCCGAGGATTTCGAAAAATATTTGTTTCCGCAAACCTATAAATATTAGGGAATTACGATTTGCCCGAGCGCGCCCTGTTGATCGTCAACCTAATGGACACTTTAACGTAATTATTGTTAAATATATATCCATTATTTAGAGCGCAATCTATGTATTGCCTATACGTTATTTTATCCGGGGAATTGCGAATGTCATTAATGGGTTTTTCGGTTGAAAATTGATGCGTGTTTGTTGGCTTTATAATTTAGTTGTGTTTAATAAAGACAATATCAACTAGCATTAATTTGTAACAAATGTAAACCAATTAAGTGGGTGTTTATGTGGTTTGTTCATTAAAGTTAAACTCTAGAGTGTACGAGTAGTTCGCAAAACGCGGTTTGAATGACAAAAGTGTCCATTTTTGCTTTGCATTATTACTTTGGTTTGAACAACAACTTCCAGAATAATAGAAAAGTTATGTCGGTGCATTACAAACTCCTTCCTTCGATTCTCAAAATGAAACTTTCAAAATGTAAAAATTATTTGGGTTCCTGAACTCAAAACTAAATTCTTCAAAGACTTTTAAGGTTTGATATTCTTTCAGTTTAAAGTGCGATAATCTTGAAATTCCTACCAGGATTATCTTTATATGCAAATTATTTGGCTTTTGCTCA
>NW_026017213.1:6234768-6238057 GCF_020466585.1 Dendroctonus ponderosae
TTGGTTCAAAACTGGTCACTTTCGAGCGAACACATTAAATAACTTGTAATTCTATAGTAGGTACTTTAAAAAGTAAAACTCCCAAAACCAGACTGCAAATCCGTAAAACTCGGCCAAAATCTTCAATTTTTTTAATATTTTCAAATGTCCATTAAACGGTTCAATTTGAAAAATAATTAATTGAAAGTTTGTATGTTTTGAGCACAATTGTATTTTATCAAAGTTATAACGTCTAGAGTATTTAAAAACATGTATTTTAAATTTCACCAGTTTGCACTTGAACATTAACAACTGAAACTTGCAAGAGCTCGATTGATTCTCAATCGCGCAAAAAAGATTGAATCTCCTACTCCTCCAAATTAAAGAGACATTTTGCAAGTATTTGCCCAAATTAAATTTTGTACTTTTTGCGCTCTTTCAATAGCAAATGAATGAAGCTGAATCTCGGTTTGCAAACGCACAATATCACATTCAGGCTCTTCCTGAATCCCCAGTTTGATAATGAAAATTTTATCCTGAAGCGCAAAATTGTACTCCGAGTAAAAAAATCTGTTGATTTCGAAGAAAAGCCAGCGCTTTAGTTGGAAATTCAATTATTTTGCTCTGAATCTTGTGTACTGCTACAATTTGAATTGCTTAAATCAAACTTAAAAAGGAGATTGGAAATATTGTGATTCATCGAATGCTCCAAAACTTTCATCGCACAACTTGGATGTCGATTTCAGTCCAGTCACAGAGTAGTGTAGTCTTCAAATGTCTTCAATTTCCAAAAATCCCAAATTTTTCTTCAAAAGCTGAATGGCTTTCAGCAAATAGTTCAGGACACAACCGGCCTTTTGAAGCTAAAGTCCTGATTGATGCTCCCAATAATCGCCCTGCAAATACACTCTTTACACGTGTTTACTGATCAGAATAAAACGAATTTCTCCTTGCCCATTGTCTCAACTCGACAAATTGCTGGCGCATTTATCTTCGTTCTTCTATCGGTTCTGCACGATTATCGGATCGCCGATTTCAATGGAAAAACTCAATCGTTATGGGCATTGCGGACCATCAAATGCCCGATGTTTTTGCAGGGCAACTTCACATGGAAGCGAATTAGGCTCGTGGAACTTCTTCGGCGATAAACCAACCGGCATGCACAGTTTAACTACCCGAACAGCAACAAGAACGTCACATGCATAAACCAGATACCGGACGCCGATGTTTACAATGTTTGTCAATATTAGAGTGACGCTTTATTGCAGTTTAGTAGAGCATAAATAGGCGGAGTGCTCCAGCAGGCGACATTTCAAATTAATTTAGTGGCTCGGCAATTAAATACAGAATAATTTCAGTGCATTGTGACGGTCAAACGGCCCCCCAAAATTACAATAACCAACTAGAGCCACATAATTTCAATTAAATGTTCGCAATTGTATTAATATGACAGTATCTGTGTGAAAGAGCAACTTTATTCAAGCCCAAATTCGTATGCACTGTGATCATAACTTAATCAGATCCAAGCGGCAACAATTTTGGATAGACTGATCTGCCGAAACTCCCGAATAGACAACAATATCGTTCATGTAATATGCATCAACGGGTTACCATGCATATCTTCCTTCAACGCAATCCGGTTGTCGGAGCTACGTGGATCTCATTCGGACTGATAATGGAAAACAATGGCCATCCATAAGGAAAAAGGAGAAGCAAAGGCGCCGGCCATCATGCCGAATCAGTTTGATTGACGCGGGTCCGCTACCGGCTAAGCCCTTTTGCGGCTGGCAAACGAAATAATCCCGAGGTGTGTTGAATTATGCAATGTAATTGTTTCAGCGTTGAATTTGTTGTCTATTTAGCCCTTTTCTTGCGGATTAATTATTCCCCATCGGCAAACTGGGCACGGGGATGAAAGCCAGCAAAAAATAATCCCCACATCCAGCCATTAAAACTTGCCTAAGTCGGCAACTTGGGGTTTAGTCAAGTTGAAAACGAATAAGCCGAAAGTCGCGAAGCCGTCCGGCTAATGGAGCAGTTTTTACGGCTATAAATACGTCCATGTCGATATAAATGGAACATAAATCAGCCCCAAGTGCCACAAATTGCCATAGAGTGGAGTCACTCAAACGGGACAACCACCTGAGGAAGACCCTCTATGCTCTCAGACACTCTACCTGCCCGAACAGTGATTTTTCTGCGGCAAAGTGTTTCCTGCTGCATAATAGTCGCAAACAAATTGCACAATTATGCATCGGCGTAATTCGGTCCAATGCACTGGAAGCCACCAACTTTCGCCTTCGTGACCGCAAAACGTAATAACTCGATGAACAGCCACGCCCGAATTACGACACATTTTCTACATGGCAAACATGAAAGTAATCAGCGATGTTTCATCCGCATCTATGAAGTTATTAGCGACTAAGTTTGCGCGACTCGCAATCAAGTAATGTCGCAATCAGAAACTTTATTTATAGCTCTAATATCAAGCTCCATCTTTCCAGGTTGAGTAGGTGTTTTGCAGTTGCTCCCTAATATGGGCACATAACTCGGGAAAGGTGCGGCTCATCTCCAGATTTTATGGAATTGTCTGCATTAACGCTCAGAGTTGATGGCAGTGGCAAAGTGGACGATTTGACGCAAAATTTTAGAAAGAACTATACAAAATGTCCTAGAAATCCACAAAAATTGGCAAGAATCTTGGCATTTTTGCTTCTAACTCTTTGTCAAGCCACCACTCTCTAGATAAACTGTTGAAAATATCTGAATATTTCCAACCGGTTTTCAGCCACATTCCAAACCCCAAATTGGTTACTGAACTGCTCTAGAAAAAAGACGCTTCACGGACAAATTTCGACTAACTTTGGAACTGGATCAATTCTGAGTGCTTCGGGAGATTCCATTTCTGTTTGAAGCGTTATTTAGTGCAGTTCTTTTTCGATTATCGCGTGATTTTTCAACAAACTAGAGCTTCAGATTCAGTTTCCACAGGGTGGCAAACGAAACATTGCAAAATAGCGAATGCTCCACATGCTCTGAGTTGGGCAAAAAACCTTTTTCTTTTTGATATCACACGCATTTTTCGACCATCCAGTTTATGACGGTCCCAAAAAATCAACGTTTTGGGCCTGGAATGGTCAATTTCTGTCTCAGGAACCGAGTTTCAAAATTTGGAGCTCGTGTTTAAGCTAAAACTTCACAACTAATGGGTTTTCCGGGTTTTTAGGCCATCGTTCGGTAGAATTTCTTCTTGACGTTTCGCAAGCACGAGTGGCTTGCATCTTCAGAAGTGGTTTGCTTGAACAGTGTA
>NW_026017213.1:6238157-6242277 GCF_020466585.1 Dendroctonus ponderosae
TTGGAAAATGTTCACAAAAAACTGTAAATTTTCTTGAGTTTTAGGAGGTTTAACTGGCCAGCTTTCGAGCCGCAAATGCTCCCAATTTACACGATCGAAGAAGTTCACTTTTTTGTAATTTGCAGGACAACTGTCCTTCTATAAAAGCTGAAAAGTATTTTCTGATTCCCCTTTTCAGAGAATTTTGGCGAATATTCTAAATTAACTGTAAACTCAAAGCTTCAATTGCGCCCTTCAGGATTTAAGAAGTTTGTGCCTTTCTGTGGTTACATTCTTGGGTGATTTTGGCAAATTTGCAAAAATAATTCAATTTTTCGCGATTCTGCCCGCAATTCAGCGAACTTCGAAACTTGATTTTGCCACGATTTTATAGTTCAAAGTCGGTTCCATGAACCTTGACGAGATTTGTATGTTTCTCTGCACACCGATTTTTCTAAATCGATTCCAGAATTTCTTTTGGCCTCCCCAGTTTCAATTTTCCCAATCCCCATGAGTGAAGACGATTTTTGCAAAGCAATGCTGATCAATA
This sequence comes from Dendroctonus ponderosae, assembly GCF_020466585.1. NCBI lineage: Eukaryota > Metazoa > Arthropoda > Insecta > Coleoptera > Curculionidae > Dendroctonus > Dendroctonus ponderosae. Next base: position 6,238,687 of record NW_026017213.1, read on the forward strand.
AACCTTGAAAAGTTCTATTTCCGGTATTTTCTTATTTGCAGCGCAAGCAGACGGTAAACATTTCTTTGGTCAACAAGATCGAAAATAAATCAAAGTTTTATGTAGTTGTGTGTGCACTTACCGATGGTTTTTATGATGGAAAAGTCGTCAATCTCATAGCCGGCTTCGTCCTTAGCATTTTCCTCCGACTCGGAGTTTTCGTACTCCTCAGTGTTTGTCCTGGCTGACGACGAATCCAGGCTGTCTGTGCTTTCCTGCCGGCTCCTGATCACTCCGTTCACCCATTCGGCCATCTGAAGACAACATTTAATAGGACTTTAAAGCTGCAGGAAAATGCCCATTTCCATTGCAATTTGTTGCCAACTTTCCCACCGTGTTTGTCGCATTAGAAACCGATCAACTTACCGTCTGTCGGGCTGCAGATGAAGACAAATTGCACTCTCTTCCGCGAACAAATCAAATATCAATGAAAGTCAACACTGAAGCGCGGCTTTCACGAGCGCGTACCGTTTCTGTTCAAGATCGGCGTACGAAATCAACTTCGCTAGCGGAATACCGACTGAATTGACTGAACTAAACCGCAAAGCTTTTCCTGCAAAGCTGCAAAGTGTGCGATAATGCGAAGCGAGTGGGAAAGTGACGTATTTTCACTTCGATCTAGTCGATTGTGGCAGGAGTGCTAAAAATACACTTAATCTGCTGATAAATGGTTGTGGTATCACTCAAGACATTTGAACTCTGGATGGTCTCACGACTTTCCAGTTGCTAAGTTGCATCAGGCGCATTTGCCAGAATATCTGGAACTTTCAGGACGAAAAATGCTTAGAACTCAGACAGACAACTGGCAAATAACTTCAACAGTTAAAGTCCCATTCCTCTTAGCACTACCTTTCTATGGACTTTATTCACCATTAGATCAAGTTAAAAACGACCCCACTAAGGGGTTTCGACACAAAAGAAAACACGTTGGTTTGCTCCATGTGAGAAGTTTCATTATTTATTATTTTACACAGAAAGTTTATAAAACAAAACGGTTGATAATCTAAAATAACGGACAAATGCGCATTTCCCAGTCGAAGTTTTCGATTCAAACTTAACAACACGTATAACGTCAATGATTGTTGGGAACATGGGCAAAATGTAGGCTCCAGAACCAACATCGAATAACGCAATATTTGATTAGGCTGTTCAGGATACGTCTGGAACAAGAACTGATAAACTAGAAAACCAAATGCCCTTAAAAACAATTATGATTCTTAGATCCTAAAGCACTGACTAAACACGTTCCTCGCGCCTTAAACAACTAAGAAACAATCAACAGTCCTCGAAAAAGTAACAACGAAAATCGCCATGCGATCATAGCGGCGATTCCCCAACAATACAATAAAAATAATCAATAACACAAATGCAAAACATACATTATTGTCTGAATGTTTATGTTGTCTTTTCTTAAATCAATGTAATACTGCTTGCTTTGTTACAAGAAAACGGGAGGGTGTTAGTTGGTGTTAACACAAGACTTGCGTTGAACTGAAGAGTTGCGAGAGTAAAGAGAAAAATGCCAAGAGGAACAGGGACTTGGTAAGAGATTCGAGCCAAATGCAGAGCAAAAAATGAGTATGGGATCAAACAAGCATAACATTAACTAAATATCACAAACAAATATTGTCTTTTATATAAATACCCTACATAAAACAACACAGTAATTGAAGAGGTTGCACGCAAAACTATTGGCCTTGATCAATCAATAGTCAACCGTGTAAAACGTACCCATATTTAGAAACAATCCGAGCCAGTGCTTACAAGTATACCTTATATAAGTACCAAATTTAACAATAAATCGCCGAATCGACGCAAACGAACTCCGGGACAAAGAGTCTCTATCAGAGTTCCCTTGCGGCGAATTCCTGCCTCTAATAATACATTAATTCACACTAAGCAAGGGTCCGAAGCAGCTTGATATGAAATCGTGGATATACATTTTTATAGTACTATTTTTACTTCTGCAAATGATGTCCCAATACACATCCAAGGCACAATATGTATTCCAGTACGTACAGTTAGATTTAAATGAACGAGATGCGTCTAGCCGTTCTGAGCCCGTTGAAAGACCGCGAAAAGCCAGCAACCACCTGCGGGGCTACAAGTAAATATCTATGAACAAGTAAAACAGCTTAACCGTTAGAAGGATGAAAGAGTTTTTAAGGGGTTTTTTACAATTTATTATAAAAATACTTTTGATTGATGTTCAATTTCTTACACTCACAATGGAGAAAGTCTAATGAGTTGCAGCACTGAAATACGAAATAATCTATATCTTTACGCTACTCAAACCGAAAAAAACAAGCGCGCCTCGCACGTTACTTGTTCGTCCATTGCAGCATTTCCTGAGACGCGACTGCATATACTCGAAAAACAAAATGTACCACCATTTATTTAAAGTGATTGTTATTGGACCCTGCCTTTTACGGGAAAATATACCCATTTACATAAGTCGGCCAAGTGAAAATCCTATTTATATGGAAATGAAATGCGTTCACCGGCTCTGCATATCTTATCCCTAACATATCGATTGGGTTACCTAATTCTGGTACAAGTTTGTGTATTGTCGAATTTTGATAAAAAGCTCATCGGCAAATAGAAGACTCGACTTGACCGACCGGCGCATTTAAATTCTAAGAGCAATGGAAAGACAGAGCGGATAAGAGATGCCGTATGTAACAAAAAGGAAACGAACACGTTCACCAGTATCACTCGGATATTATGTCCGGGTCCGCCCAGTCGACTTTCGCCCATTCTGGAAGCTCCGTCTCGAATTCCCAGCCTGGACCCTGCAAAACCAGAAAAATGTTCAATTTTCCACTGGCATTTCATCGCGAATTGCCTTCCTACCCGGTATTTCCAGGCATGCAAGTACATGACCAAATCCTGCGGTTTGGGGTCTCGGTACCGCACTTTGCACTCGTAGCAGTGCTGGTCCATCGTCATCTTGTCCGGATTGAAGGCAAAATCGGGCACTTCATGTCCTGTTTGTGTGGCCACTGTTACCTACAGTAAAATACATAGGATGAGTTTGGTCAGTTGGATGAAGAGTTTAGAGCCACAGTGATACTTTCAGAAAATGTTACGGCTTTCCCCATGTTTTTTTTTAGAAAAAACCGAAACGAATGCGATTCTTTTGTAACAGATGAGGTAAAAATTGCGTCAAAATCCGCTGCATCTTGTCTAGTTTCTTTCAGTTTTAAGCGACGCCTCTCACATTTGTACTTCACTAGTAAACGCCGTTCTTCCTGTTCTTAATTCCTTTGCTAACACTGTTTTCCATGTTTTTTTCTTCTTGTTTGCGCTGTTTTCCCTGGCATTTTATCACTTTTTAGCGCCGGTTTTACGTTTTTTGTTCTCTTGTAAACACCGCTTTTTCGGTTCTTTTTGCCCCTGTAAACACCGTTGCTCCTGTTGTCTTGCTTGGTTTTCTTTCACTTTTAAACACTCCCATTTCACTTGCAAACGACGCTTTTCTGGTTCATCTTCTACCTTGTAAACTCCGTTTTTCTTCATTTTTTCTCTATTATGTGCCGTTTCTCCGGTTCT
>NW_026017213.1:6242377-6243420 GCF_020466585.1 Dendroctonus ponderosae
AAGAACAGAAAAGCGGCGTTTGCAAGAGAAAAAATTGCATGAGGAACGGCATTTGAAAATGAAATAAGACCGAGATAAAACAGTGCATGCAAGAAGAAAAGACGGTTTTTGTCAAGGGAAAGAAGAATGCAAAAGCAAACAACGTTTTCATTAGAAATGGGAACAGAAAAAGGAAATTTTTCGCTGGAACAAACCGCAGAAGAAACGGCGTTTGCAAGAGAAAGGAGGACCTGAGAAACGCCGCTTAAATGCGAAAAGAGAACCGGAGAAACGGCACATAAGAGAGAAAAATTAAGGAAAACGGAGTTTACCAGGTAGAAGATGAACCAAAAAAGCGTCGCTTGCAAGTGAAGTGGGAATGTGAGAAGCAGTGTTTAAAAGTGAAGGAAAACCAGGAAAGACAACAGGAGCAGCGGTGTTTACAGGAGCAAAAAGAACAGAAAAAGCTGCGTTTGCACGAGAAAAAATTGCATCAGGAACGGCATTTGAAAATCAAATAAGACCGAGATAAAACAGTGCATGCAAAAAAAAGACGGTTTTTGTCAAGGGAAAGAAGAATGCAAAAGGAAACAACGTTTTCATTAGAAATGGGAACAGAAAAAGGGAAGTTTTCGCTAGAAAGAAACGGCGTTTACAAGAGAAAGGGGGACATGAGAAACGCCGCTTAAATGCGAAAAGAGAACCGGAGAAACGGCAGATAATAGAGAAAAAATGAAGGAAAACGGAGTTTACAAGGAAGAAGATGAACCAGAAAAGCGTCGTTTGCAAGTGAAGTGAAAATGTGAGAAGCAGTGTTTAAAAGTGAAGGAAAACCAGAAAAGACAACAGGAGCAACGGTGTTTACAGGGGCAAAAAGAACACAAAAAGCGGCGTTTGCACGAGAAAAAATTGCATGAGGAACGGCATTTGAAAATGAAATATAACCGAGATAAAACAGTGCATGCAAGAAAAAAAAGACGGTTTTTGTCAAGGGAAAGAAGAATGCAAAAGGAAACAACGTTTTCATTAGAAATGGGAACAGAAAAAGGGAAGTTTTCGCTGGA
>NW_026017213.1:6243520-6245433 GCF_020466585.1 Dendroctonus ponderosae
GTACAAATGAGCGTTCTTGCTCATTTTGCCTCCGAGAAATGAGCAAAAACGGGACGAAAAACATGAAATTTTGCAATAATCTTACGCCACCCTTGCACAAAACAACGATAATTTTTCTAATTTCATAGACAACAGAAGACTGCATTTCTTCATAGACAACAGAAGAGGCTATTCAATATCCTGGCTGACGATTAGCAACAATTCGCATCTTTGACCCGCAAAGAGCCAATGCCGATTTGCTAGACAATCCGCCCGTTTGATGGATGGCTTTTGGGCTAATGAACCGAATTTCCATAATTCATGCCATAGTCTATCTGCTATTACCGATATCTTGCACCCATCTGGTTAATGGGGCCCCCTTCGAATCTGGTGCTACTTTGATCCCAGCAGTGATGGATGATGATAATTATCGTCATGCATTTCATTATAAACAGTCCGAATGACGAATGAATCTAGTTGAGGCGACTGTTAATTGAATATTAATAGCTCGTGGTGCTGGCTGGGATTGGGGAGCTGAAGTCAGTGGCCTCAACAGGAGGAATCCGAGCTTCAACTTACGCACGAGCGTGGTAAAGCCCCATCACATCACAACCCCGGCTAATTTTAATAACACATTATGCGTGTAGGCCTCAATTTGTCCAGGCGACACGGGTAGTAAATCCTGTGCACGCCTGGCCTATTTAAAATGCAAACTTCTCAAAAACGCTTGCCACTGATTGCCCATGCATTCATTATCTTTGCTGGCCACTTGACGATCCATCTAAGGACAAAAGCCGCTCGCAAAACCGGAGCCTAAACAGTAATACCCACCCGGAAACCCGAACTATTAACAATTCGCCCGCTTCCAACAAAGCAAAATCGAGGCACCAACTTTGCAGCAAACTTTAATCATGGTCGACAAATTCGGCACAAATCGCAAAGAGATTTGCATGCTTGTAAGTTATATGCATACATACTTGGAACAGGTAATTTACGCTCACTACTCGCAGCGGCTTTATTCGCATTATTGATTTTGCCGGATTTGGGTCACTTTCTTAAACGCAAAAGGGCTTTCGGGTACCGAATGTTTTGTTGCTGTTTGCTAATTAGTATCAACTTTATGGCATCGCTAATGGGGGAGTTCGGAGGGCCAAAACCTGCAGAGCATGCCTGGTTAGGTTCAGGGTACCAATTAGATAACTAACACAGGGAGATGATTTGAAAAAATTTGCAAAATTGATGGCCTGAAGTGAAAATCGACTGGGAACTGGGAACTTTTTTAACGCATGATGCCAATAATAATTTTATTTTGTAATTTTAATATTCTTGTTAGTCTAATAATTTATAAATGAATCAGGAATAGGTAGAATTTACTTTAATTTCCTTTTGAATTTAAAATATCTTTTTATTTGCAACATTTAACATTCTTTAACGAGATGTTGTACATATTGCTCTTCTTGGGTTTGTATAAACTCCTCTTCTTGAGTTTCAGTATTTTTTTGTCGCAATTTCTTATTTGCTTTGTATAATCTTTGACGTTCAGCACTAGTTCGTGGTTGATGAAAGCTACTTTGAGTCGATCTATTACTTAATGCTCCTTTTTTAGCACGAAATCGTTTTTGGCGTTCAGCATTACTTAATACTTTTCGCATTATAGCATGTTTTTGTGACTGCTCTTGTGTATGAAAAAAGTTAAATTAAATTGAGAAGATTTAATCATAAAGAAATCAAAGGGTATATGAAGGAAAAATACATTTTGAAGCGTGGTTGACACAATTAATCATAGAAATAATATAGAGAATTGATATTTTCAATGAATAAATTCGTTTTACATATTTTGCAACTATAAGCTGAAGGGAGATTCGTATCGTCTTAACATCAAGAATGCGTTGCAGGATAGAAAATAAGAAGACGGAACCCATGTTTTCTGAAAT
>NW_026017213.1:6245533-6247224 GCF_020466585.1 Dendroctonus ponderosae
TTTCTTTATGATTAAATCTTCTCAATTTAATTTAACTTTTTTCATACACAAGAGCAGTCACAAAAACATGCTATAATGCGAAAAGTATTAAGTAAAGTAACGCCAAAAACGATTTCGTGCTAAAAAAGGAGCATTAAGTAATAGATCGACTCAAAGTAGCTTTTATCATCCACGAACTAGTGCTGAACGTCAAAGATTATACAAAGCAAATAAGAAATTTCGACAAAAAAATACTGAAACTCAAGAAGAGGAGTTTATACAAACCCAAGAAGAGCAATATGTACAACATCTCGTTAGAGAATGTTAAATGTTGCAAATAAAAAAGATATTTTACATTCAAAAGGAAATTCAATTAAATTTTACATATACCTGATCCATTTATAAATTATTGGACTAACAAAAATATTAAAATTATTATTGGCATCATGCGTTAAACAAGTTACCAGTTCCCAGTCAATTTTCACTTCAGGCCATCAATTTTGCAAATTTTTTCAAACCATCTCCCTGTGTTGGTTATCTAATTGGTACCCTGAACCTAACCAGGCATGCTCTGCAGGTTTTGGCCCTCCGAACTCCCCATTAGCGATGCCATAAAGTTGATACTAATTAGCAAACAGCAACAAAACATTCGGTATCCGAAAGCCCTTTTGCGTTTAAGAAAGTGACCCAAATCCGGCAAAATCAATAATGCGAATAAAGCCGCTGCGAGTAGTGAGCGTAAATTACCTGTTCCAAGTATGTATGCATATAACTTACAAGCATGCAAATCTCTTTGCGATTTGTGCCGAATTTGTCGACCATGATTAAAGTTTGCTGCAAAGTTGGTGCCTCGATTTTGCTTTGTTGGAAGCGGGCGAATTGTTAATAGTTCGGGTTTCCGGGTGGGTATTACTGTTTAGGCTCCGGTTTTGCGAGCGGCTTTTGTCCTTAGATGGATCGTCAAGTGGCCAGCAAAGATAATGAATGCATGGGCAATCAGTGGCAAGCGTTTTTGAGAAGTTTGCATTTTAAATAGGCCAGGCGTGCACAGGATTTACTACCCGTGTCGCCTGGACAAATTGAGGCCTACACGCATAATGTGTTATTAAAATTAGCCGGGGTTGTGATGTGATGGGGCTTTACCACGCTCGTGCGTAAGTTGAAGCTCGGATTCCTCCTGTTGAGGCCACTGACTTCAGCTCCCCAATCCCAGCCAGCACCACGAGCTATTAATATTCAATTAACAGTCGCCTCAACTAGATTCATTCGTCATTCGGACTGTTTATAATGAAATGCATGACGATAATTATCATCATCCATCACTGCTGGGATCAAAGTAGCACCAGATTCGAAGGGGGCCCCATTAACCAGATGGGTGCAAGATATCGGTAATAGCAGATAGACTATGGCATGAATTATGGAAATTCGGTTCATTAGCCCAAAAGCCATCCATCAAACGGGCGGATTGTCTAGCAAATCGGCATTGGCTCTTTGCGGGTCAAAGATGCGAATTGTTGCTAATCGTCAGCCAGGATATTGAATAGCCTCTTCTGTTGTCTATGAAGAAATGCAGTCTTCTGTTGTCTATGAAATTAGAAAAATTATCGTTGTTTTGTGCAAGGGTGGCGTAAGATTATTGCAAAATTTCATGTTTTTCGTCCCGTTTTTGCTCATTTCTCGGAGGCAAAATGAGCAAGAACGCTCATTTGTAC
>NW_026017213.1:6247324-6267967 GCF_020466585.1 Dendroctonus ponderosae
CGTTGACGATCTTTAACCGACGATTCTTTACTTATTATTGACCCAAACACTATAAATGCACATTTGAAAGCTTCTTACTTCGAAAGGAATCGATTTAGGGTTTACTTGATGATGGTTGAAATTGACGAAACTCATCAAAATGTTTTCCCCATCGGACTTAATGACTGACGCCCGAAAGTGATGATAACAATTCATTTAAAAAACACATTTTTCTGAGAGAAATGCCCGCCTGCCTGAACGAATTTTTATTATAATTATGATCAAGGCAGTGGCTTTATTGTGAACGGGGGAGAAGCCGCAAAAGAAATAAATAGGAATTCCGGCTTATTAGATTCATCTCAACTCCACAGGGTGGAATATTCAATTTCCTCAGCCTCAATTCGCCGAGAAAAAGTGGAATATTGAAAAATAGCTTTGGTTTGAAAGTCGATTTTTGCACAAGCATGCATCATCAATCAGGTAATGCCTAAAATCTATGCAATCAGTTCAGAAATGAAAAGGTTGGAGACGAAATAAGAAGTAAGGAAATCATTGGTTTAAGCCACAAGCACAATGTTGGATAAATCGCTTTTGCAAATGCACCTCTAGCATAAACAAGTCCCATGCGAAACACGCCTTTCTGCGGCTTTGAAATGCGACTCGGGTAAATATTTGGAATTCATGGGAACTTTCATTCAAATTGATCCATTCGGCGTGCAAAATAGACGTTTTGCCTAAATAAACACTGTCACTTATGCGTGGATACACACAACAGTATGTTCATAAACCTACCATTGATGTTAAATTCCAGCTGGATAATCTGGACCAAGTTGCCTTCCTGATAATGTTATCGAACAATCATTACTAAATCATGCCCTAATGGAACCATGGATTAAGCACATCTTCCGGAACTGAGCAACGTGTTGCTTCATCCAGGGAAAAGTTAGCTGTGGCTTTCGCTTTCAACTTTCTCATACACCTTCGCCGACCGTAAATAACTTGAGGATAATCAAGTCGAAGGGGCCTGGAAGCCCTCGAGCGCATTTATTTTTCCAGATCGAAATAATTGGACCAGATCACAGAATCCGATAAGATTTCCCTTCATCGTATCGTCGTGTCAGGATCAAGTCCTTCCTAATTAATAATCCGGGACCTCAAAGGGCGCCGATAATCTGCATTTTCCGGGGCAAGACGGCGCTCCCTCAAAGAGATAACAATTTTCGGTTGAATCCAACTTGACTGCGACCCAAGCATTATTTTCGAGCCGATCTTTTCCCGATGCTTGAAGGATTGTCGCTGATTTGAAGCAACAGAGTAATTTTTTTGGGAGAATAATATAAATCAAAAGCAAAGTCCAAACAATCGGAGCTAGTGAATGATCCATTCTAATTCACCACAGCCCTTTCAAACAAAATCCTCCACAGAGTTTTTTATGGCCTCCCTTGTGAGGACTTAACTGGAAAACCAAAGGGTTTTCGCTGCTTTTTAAAATTACTTTTCCTTGTATTCCTTTCCACATTAAATGAGCGCAGCACAGCAGGGTCAGATAAAATTCAGCTCATTAGACGGGTGCGTGAACATTTTTTTAATTTTTTAATCCACTCACCTTTCGTTGGGGCTGTCGCATGGCATTGGGCTGCGTGGCCACAAAAGTCCTGAGGGTGGCCAAAGGGGCTGGCAGCCCCGTTAGCATGGGCTGCATATGGACAGTGGGGGTTTGCAGGTGCAGATGACCACTCGGATGGATGGGCACTGCCACCATTTTCTGCAGGGGCATGCCCCAAGGCAGATACCAAGTGCCCGAATGTTGCATGGCGGGATTTGGGGGCTATTCTGGAAAAAAACGAACGGTTTTAGCTGAGAACGCTGGCCAAATTGCTGTCCAGCAATCCAGTGACGATAATGGCCCATAAATTGGTAACATGCAGGCTAACGTTTTAGGAAAAAGGAGAGCGGAGACGTTTGATCGATGCGGCACGCTCTCAGGCATTTCCGAGTTGGGCTTTTCGTGACCCACACGGAAAAGCGGGGCGACAAAACTTGCAGGGCATGCATGAGGGCCGAATTCTGCCAGGAATAATGACGGAATGCCAGTTTTTGCGCATTTCACACATTTCCCACAAATCTCGGGACACGGGAGGCTCACCAAAGCGCCAATGTTCTTGCAGATGGACAATTTGCGACAAACCTGCCTCCCAATTGTGCTCTCCTTGAAAATACTTTATAGTGGAAAAATCGCTAAAATCATAGGAAAATGTTCTTGCAGATACCCAATTTTCAAAATAGTTGGGGTTTGAAAATTCAAATTCAAAATTTATTAAAAATATATATGTAAAGAGAAAACTATTTGTCAATTTACAATTCATATAATGTGAAAATTATTTGTTGAGTACCTAGATACTTTGTACCTGTATGTACTCTTGAGGTTACAATTTTTTTTTATATCAGTAATCATATTTTTATTTTCCGTCCTGGTTTAACAGAAATCCACATAGCATACCATCCATGTATATTCTTACCTAAAACCACCAACTTAAAACATTTTCCCGAGAACTCAACTTTTGAGAAAGTATCTGAACAAATGTGTTCCTGTGTATAGTAATATATTCTCTGGATTTTTTATTAAACAAATTGAAGTTATGTATTGATCTTATTATCCGTGGCAATAAATTATACAATTTTGGGGCTACATAATTAAGAAACTTAAGATGAATTGTTCGATTATTTTTTTCAGGTAGAGCAAGAAAGTTGTTAGATATTTGTCTTGTGTTGTGGTTATGTTTTACATATGTTTGAGTATTTCTGTTCTTATGGGTAAATGAGCATGCTGAATGTATGTATAGCAATGATATGTCGCTAATTTCATTGTTATACAACTCTCTAGTAGGATATAGTTTGTTCTTTCAGTAAATTATTCTTAAAATATAATTTTAAACAACTTTTAATGGTCTTAGATTAGATTCATAGGCTCCACCCCATATTATGAGGCCATATCTAAGCAATGATTCTACTAACGATTTGTATACTTGTATGAGTAGTTTTCTGTCCAAAAAATCTCGAAGAACATAGAACTTATGAATGAGTCAACATTTATAAAGTATTCATTGCAGAAGTTAGCCATTCTTAAGTTGTCGTCAAAAGGGGTGTCATTAGTGTCATTTATAGAGAAATTTGTTTCTTTTTTGTTATGGTTAAGATTGGTAGCATCATTAATTATTTCATATATTTTCTTAGGTTGTTTTTGTGGTTTTCTATTTGATTTTTATAATAGTGACATTTTTGTTGTTTTAAGAGTTTATTTAAAAAGTTTCTGTAGTGCTTGTATTTAGCTTCTAATGCAGTATAATTTCTTAAAAGTGCTCTCTTTAACTTATCTCTATGTTTAATGGAATTGATCAACCCATCACTAATCCAATTTTTAGTTTTTTCATTATTTTTAAACTTAATTTTACGTAATATTGTAGCTGATTTTTTTACATCAAGAAATACATTTATAAATTTATTAGTCGCTTCATTGGAGTCGAAACAACTAACCATTTCGTTCCAGTTTACCATAGATATCTTTTCTTTAAACATCTCATAATCTAGAATTTTTCCCTAGAAAAATCTCTTTCATAATTTATATTTAGAATAATTGGGTAGTGATCAGTCAAATCGCTGTTCAGCCGAAGTTTCAGGCCTTGACTTCTTAGTTTTTGTTTCACAAATAAATGATCTATACATGAGTTAGAATTTTTTGTAATTCGAGTGGGAAGGTTTATATATGATAAAAATCCGTTCTGGCCCAATAAGGATAAGTACTCATTTACTAAATGATTATATAAATTTAGATGCTCTTAGATGTTCTTCCGGCAAAATAAGTATTCAAATCGTCAATATAAAGAATTTCCGAAATGGGTAGAGGCTTGTATATAGCTGTTATTCCGTATGTGACACCTTCAAGAACAAACTCTATCCTACCTATATTGGTCCCTGATAACGGTGATTTAATGTAATTTAAATCTGCTATTATTGTTGTTTTTATAAAAATAACAATCCCATCATTTCTACCATTATCCCCAGCATTATAATAGGCAAAATATCCTAGAAGTTGATAAAGTTCCCAAACTAACCCAAAATTATCACATTACAACAACTGAGATTATATTGCTCATACAAAACCAAAAATTGGAATAAAAAAAAAAGAAAAAGAAGAAAAAGAAAGAAGAAACCAAAATCAGAATTCTTTTTGATACTTCGTATATTCATGTACACAATGTTTAGTAAATAGTTAGGGCATAAAGAAAAGGACTGATTAAACAAGGTGTCAGTTAAAAGGAGATCATCCCGCACCGCGCCATTCAAACCCAGACCTTCTAGTATGGTATTTTCTACTGGAGTGAAACTAGTTTGACAAAAAAACTTTGGCAATTTTCCTCTAAAGGAATGCTTCCAGCAAAATCTCTGCAGAAATCTACCCCCCGTTGTGCCTTTCCGCAACTCTTCACTGTGTGAGTGTGTCTGCTTGAAAATATTTTCTAGCCCAAAAACATCAAAGCGCATCTTTGCTGATTGAGTTCAGACTGAACATTTCGGTATAATACGATCTCGACAAGCCCGAATGGCACCTTCGATCTTCCCGTACAAGTCCATATTGTCGATTACCGGTCTGTTTGGTATTTGATCGATGCAGTGCGCTCCTCCAGGCATTTCCGAGAGTGATCCAGCCTGACACAAGCGGAAGCCTGGATGCAATTGAGCGTTGTGCGAATTCCCGAAAGACCCGCGAGCAACAAAAATTTGATAGAGCGACTGTTTTTAGCCTTTATAGAGCGATTTACTGGATGGCTTCAAGGCATCCCAGCCTGGACTTAGTTGTTGAGCTGAAGTTTCGGAGAGTGAAGCGCAAAAAACTGGGTTAATACATTATTGCCAGGGAAAGTTCTTGTAGCGCCCCAAGTTGTGGCCATCTTTCATCCGCAGCACAGAAGGCGCTTGCTGGATGACATTCATAAAAATGAAACTTTTCACTTACCTCTTCCTGGATGCGGTTCTCGTCCGGCCGACTTTTCCAACAACTTCCTCAGCGATCGGCTTTGGGATACGGGAGACGAAACACTACCAAAATAACTTGACAATAACGGGGACACATTTATTCCATTATTAGTTTGCCGGCTGGTTGCACTCCTGCAAGAAAAGTGAAATGTTAGAGGCCCCAAAGTGGAAGTAGCGACGAAAAACTCGCCTTCTGTCAATATAACTTAGCCGGGAAACTCAACAGGGCCTAATGCTCCTGCAACTTGGCCCGAAAACTTTACTTTTTGCATAAATCAAAACGGATTTGTAAATCTCCACCTTGATGAGGGCACGGACGCTTCCCGAGGAAACTTTTTATTGGAAAATGATCCTGCTCCGTAGGTGACTGGCACTTCTTTTATCGAGTTTCCCCATTTAAAAGTTGAAAAGGCGTCCAACCCAACCTGGTACCTGGTCCGAAGCAAAAACAAAACAAACTTTCGGTTTCGGATCGCCCACACGTTCATTTAGCAGGAACCATAAAATTGGGTTTTTCAAACCATCGTCGTCTTAATGGATTTTGCAAATTGGGGGGCGTGCATTCGACAGGAATTAAGCTTTACCTTCAGACGTCTTAGTTATGGTGATTACTCTTTAATGTACAGCAAAGATCGCGCAAAAAAATCTCCGTGAAAACCACCGACGCTAATCTAAACCGCGAATACAAGAAATTTTTAGTTTATAGCCCAAATAATAACAGGGTACATAAACCATCCCGAAAATTGAAGCGCGCTAGAATAGTTGCACTATTGATCGCTCCAGGGAATTATTGCTGATGCACACTTGCGTTTTACAGTCACGTGGAGCAAATCCCACTTTAATGGCTGAAGAAGCTCAATTTTCTGGACAGAATATCAAATTTAAACGTTCTGGGATATGTAGTGTAAACAGCAAAGCTAGCAGTATATAGCAGAAGACACAAAGAGGCAAAAAAGGATTTTTGCAAGGAAAACTTAGAAGAAGTGAAAGTTGAAACCTTGAGCTGAGGACATGGACTCAATGTGAGTCTGTCAAAGACCCGCTTCTCTCCTCCTACAGCCGATTAAGAAAATATTTTGAAAAGCACAAATGTATGTATTAAATGGGATTTCAAATATAAAGTAACATTGAAAATGCCGCCTTAATGGCCCGTTTGAAACATCACTGGTTACTTTCACATGGTCGTTACATCCATCAAACTGAGAATAATATTATTCAAATGCGTCTATTGGAGTGATCAAACGACTACAACCAGAAGCCTCATTTAATTTATTATTCGCCCATTTTCATCCAATTATCCATTGCGTCCACAACCTAGCATTTAATTCTGCCAAAGAACTTTCAACTACTTTGTCTGCTGTACGATAACCATGCCAAAAATTCCTATATTTTCCGAAATGTTGGTAAATTTTACGTAAAAGACATCGAGTTGACCCACTATGTGTTCAAGTAAATCGCTCGATTAGCAGTTGGCAATGCATGGTTGATATAATTGATGGTTTATTTATAATTCAACGCAGAGAATTATGATGTTAGACGAGATCTAATGGCGTAAATTGCCCCAGTTAGTAAATTATGGAATTTACGAGGCGCTAAAATCACTAATTCGCATTTTTTCTTGGCGTCGAAGACCGACGTAAAACATCCTTTTTCCATTTTAGTCGCGTCAGCCAAACAGCCCCATTTAGGCAAGTTTCTCACTTATTACTGTCCCTTATCTCTTGTATGTCATTCCGACCAACTTAATCCGGCATAAAACAACAGGCAACCATACTATTCCAGTCAGGAGTATTCAAATTTTACAGCCTCGACTTCGGGGCGGATCAAGCCTACATCCGCCTGAGGAAAACTAATTCCGACTTTAAATGTGTGAAACGCAAGAAACTGGATAAAGTTTCCGTTGCAGTTAACTGTCCAGAAGCCCATCCTTTGCAACACTAATCAGTTCTGTTAGATCCTTTCGGACCTTCTAGGGCGACGATATTATGCAACTTCAAAGTTTCGGGTTGATTTTTTTAGCACCCTGTTGTTTTCGTCTCTTGTAAACGCATTTGAAGAGACAGAGTTTAACAACTGGAAATTTAAGACACTACAGGTTTGTGTTGGATCGCTGTTGGCCTTCTTGAACACGAAGAAAAGTTAACAGGCTAAAGTTAACAGGTTAAGTAATAAAGTGTAGTTTTGGTATATTAGTAGAWGCGAAATTTTCAAGCGTCCAAAGTTTCACGTTCACAGAAATGTCCAGTGATTTTTGGAAATTTTTGAAATTTACCTCAAARTYTRATGTTTTAWTTGGGCACGATTTKYAAAAATTTATGAAATCCATTTAAGAGCAGATAATTAAGTAGAGTTTTGGTATTTTAGTACACAAAGTTCTCATGTTKAAATCTCCAAAATTTCAATTGTGCACAAATTTTCGGTGATTTTTGGGCAATTTTCAAAATTTGCTTCAAAATTGKGTGTTTATATGGGGCGCGGYTGTCTTTGAAAATTTCACAAATCTTGTTAAGCGCAGATACTAAACCGGAATTTTTGCATTTTAGTRGGAGAAGCGTACGTTTTCAAGARTCMATRARTTTCACATTTGCAAAAATTTCCGGTGATYTTTGGAAARTTTCYCAWTATTACCTCAAAATCTGTTTTAATTGGGCTCGATTGTTTTTGAAAATTTATCAAATGTTAGCAGGAGAAGATAATGAAGCAAACATTTGGCRTTTTAATGAAAACGATGCAGATTTTCAGGTTTCCAGAATTTAAGTTTTGCAGGAATTTTCGTTGATTTTTGGTCAATTTTCAAAATTTGCTTGAAAATCGAATGTTTATATGGGGCGCGGTTGTCTTTGAAAATTCCAAAAATATTTTAGGGAGCATGTAGCAAACCGGAATTTTTGTGTTTTAGTAGAGGAGGCGAAAGTTTTCAAGAGCCCAAAGTTTGACATTTGCAGAAGGTTTCCATAATTTTTGAGATTTTTTCAAAATTTACCTCAAAAGTTGGTGTTTGATTTGGACATGATTGYTTATCAAAAGTTATCAAATTTTATCAAGCGCAGGTAATAAAGTGGAATTTTGTACTTCAGCRGCAAAAMCRCAAATGTTCACGACTCAAAAATTTCAGTTGAGCRGACATTTTTGTTTATTTCTGTGCAATTTTCAAATTTTACTTGAAAATCTASTGTTTAACTTGATTCGCGAGTATTTGAAGTTTCCTCACRTTTTTAGCCRCAAATAATAAGGTGGAATTTTGGTATTTTAGAAGAAGAGACGCACATTTTCAAAAGTTARAAGTTTTACAGGTGCAGSAATTTTCGGTAATTTTTGGTRAATTKTYAATTTTTTTTCRAAATCTGATATTTTAATGGGCMCGATTGTTTTATTGTGTGYGTMATTGTTGAAATAGTATCAAGGGCAGATAATGAAGTGCAATKTCGGCATTTAGTAAARAASATGCAAYTTTTCARAACTCCAAATTTTCGTTGATTTTTGAGCAATTTTCAAAATTTGCTTGAAAATCGGGTGTTTATGTGCCTTCTTTCTTTTTACTCCAGAAATTCGTATTCCAGATCTTCCACCCCAAGGTTCAAGCAGAAAACGTCCATTTGAAAAACTGTTTTCCTTTTAACGCATTTTTGAGTCTTCTTAGTCTTGTCTCTCATCAGTCTCTAAACAAACAAAATTGTTGACGATGCATATTTTCTTCTCATTCGAAGCATCTCTTCAATACTTCGGTTCTTTTCAACTTTTTTCATTCATTCTTCAACCGTCCGAAGTTTCTTTTGTTAACGTTTTTAGTAAAATAAACAATTAGTTAAGCGTCGTTCCTCCTAGTCAATGTTTTACAATTTCTGTTTCCTACAAAGTAGAATCTTCCATATTCCGGAAATCAACACCAACATTAACTTCAGCAAGTTTGCTTTTGATTGCGAACCACAACGCTCATCTCTCCATTTCTTCAGCTAAATCTTCATCGATCGTAAAAATCGATTTGAAAATGCCCTTGGTCTAGTTGAAGCTTTCAACTGCTATAAGGTTGATGAAAAGTAAACCCCGTAAAAATGTTATTGCCACTGATCAATGCACGGCCTTGTAACGAACTTGGTGTGGACTGAAGCGCGATGAAGAAGCGATTCTCCGTTTTTTTCACCTTGTCAAGGAAGATCCGTTTGTTTAATGCATGAAATCATTGTCTTATACTTAGAAGTTAATCTGAATTTCAGATTACAATCGCCGTTCCGTGCAACGATTGTATTTAATGTTGTTTTTTCGCATGCCACAACGATTTCCGTACAGTGCGAAGAATTAGTCATCGTGCCATTTACTGCCGAAGTCAAATTTGCTGCACGGGCCGCATACTCTGTCTGTCCGATTTGATAGAAAAACAGTCGAAAAGTTGCTTAAGGCAGTGGAATTCGCCGGGGACGTCGGTTCGCGGACCCTTTTCAAATTTATTTGGTCAAAAAGTTTCCAGGGAAAACCACTTAAACCTCACCTTGCCAATTTATTTCGTTCCAGTTTCGAAAATAAAGCAACCCGGACCGTCGTGCACGCCGCTCCTGGACAATTTTAAAATTGAGTCATTTAAATTTAGACCAAATGGCTGCATTGTCAACGATTGCGCCAAAAAATGCATCGACAAAAGCTTTGAGTGCGCTGTTCTCGATTTGTTTCTTTCCGCTCTCATGTCTGTTATTTAACATTAATTGCCAGATGCCCACTTTCTGGCTCTAACAAGACACTAAGCATGTGTGCCCCATCACCGATCCTATAGGCTCGTAACTAATCAAACCCCAATCAAAGTCAATTAAAAAATGGATAAATTCCACCAGATGTCTCAGCTAGTTGCTGTTTCGATGTTAAATCAATTGAAATTCAAGACCATTAACATTGTTATTGGCAGCGACAAATTGGATAAGCATGGGCCAATTGCAATCGCTTAAAGTTGCATTATCGCATGCGGCCCAGTCGGAAGCCTTTGCCAAATCAATCAAAAAACCTCAGCTGCTCAGCAAGGAGCGGAGACGGAATTTTCCAATTTGCATTAATATAGAGCGACCGGCCGCCATTAGTGGATGCTACAAGCATTCTAACAATAAATTTGAAATTTGGCCCACGTGCTGTTAAGTAAGAGAGTCAGAAATTTCAATAACCTGACGCAAAAAGAATCGGTGACGCAAATCATTGGAAAATCACCAGACTTTTTCGTTTAGAAACTCGCTCTCTGTGTGACGTTTTCCAATGAAAATAAATAAATAAACTCAATGAGTACAACGTCGAATTAATGTAAATTCCGCGGGATACTCGAGAATGTTGCCTGCAGATTAGTATTACAGATTCTCAATTAACTAATAAAAACACTTTGGATTTGTGATGCTTAATTATAGAGAATCCATGCTGGATGGCGTGGGAGTGTTGTCTAATCGACGTTTTTAATTTAGCTTTACTTTGAGCTATTTCCATCAGAACTAATTAAGTCACTTCGGAAGCTAATTAGCTTTAACAGGATAACCGATGCCAACTTCTCTCAAAAGAATCAGTTTTGTGTAATTTMTTTTTATAGCTTCATAGCGCAGTTTCCAAAGATCTCAACGCTCTTTTATTTACCTCTAAATTTAAACGRAAAGTTTCTTGGCTATTCAACAKCAGCTTGACTTTTCAACAGAGGCAAAAAAATATTTTTTTGGCCCCTTAGATACTATAAGAAGCAGAAACTTGTACAACAGGTGGAAAAAGCAAATGAGCATTAGTGGATTTACCAGAAGCGTTCGACCTGAAACAACACAAGGAGACATTGCCCTCAAAAAATCTACTTCTGAAGAAACCTCTTGTAAGACTAGCAAAACGTTGGTGAAAATCTGCAAACCACAGCAGTTCCATTCTCTCGCCCTTATTGCTTAATCAAAACAAAGAGTTCAGTCATTCCGATAAAGAAACCGTTCTTTTGCCGAATTACACAAGCCGCAGAAAAAAACGATAGTTTTATTTAAATTCGGTCGTTCTTCCTCGGAACGTGCCACGCTTGCGAATGGGGCACAAAAGGTGTGCAGAATAGAAACTTTTTGTGGAACATTTTCCCTGCTATTTACGACGAGCCCAGTTCGATACAATGCATTTTAAACTATCGAAAATTCAATGTAAGCGAAATATTTACTTAATTGAAAGTGGATGACAATCATGCATGTAAAACGCTAATTGGCGTGGAAATAATGAACCCAAGACACAAAGGTTTGGTAGCGTTCCAAGTTATTTTGTGGCGAGCTGAGCCAGACTCGTCTTGAACATTTTCAATTTTCCGGTTTTCCATCAATAGCCACCACCAATTCGCTCAAATCACTCATTAAAACCATATTTGTTTTCTGGGAAAATGCTAATTCCAGGTTCGTGCTTAACATTTTAATCCCATTAGCATAGACTAAATATCAACATGTTTATTTGGACGGGATCGACTGTAATTAAACTATTCCAAAAGGGGGCTATTGATTCGCTGCAGATTAGTCGACGTATAGACGGATATTTCGTGTTGATTTAGGCTACAAAATCCATCTTGGAATAATTAACTATGTTTGTGATCGGGTAATTGAAGAGGCATTTTAGAGGAGAACAAATTCGAGTTTTGGAGCCGATTTTGACCTTTAAGGGAGCAAGATATACACGCTATTAGACGGAGGGAACGACTGAAACTAATACCCACACACGCATACCGTCTGTTTGAACAAATAAATGTGTTATTTTGCAGCAAAAGCCCGTGGAAACGTGGGTTTCACATCCCTGTAAATATCGATCGAATTAATTATTTTCGAAAAAAAATTGCGAGGACGATGTGTGATTTTGCGGCAACTAATTAAGCGGGGCCAAACTAATTATATGTAGAAAATCACGCACACAGAGCCGATTAACTATCGAATATGTGAAAGCGCAAAAAGTGAAATATTGCCGAGTAAATATCAAGAATTGGTCAATCGTTTGCGATATTAATTACAAACTTTTCTACACAAGTTTCATCAACCAAGCCAATTAGTTGCACATTCACTTGCAAGCAAATTCTATGGCACATCAAAGCAGTGAATTAAGGTCGAAATTCAATAAACATAAAAATTGTTTACGGTTCCGCTCAACCAACTATCGCAAAGTGAAATTGCACACTCAAACAGTCTCGAAATAGACTTGGAGCAACCACTCCCAAACTTCCCACTAAACCGTTTTAGTTGTTCGGAGGATGTTTTCAGCTCCTCTCCTTAAATGGCAAAGATTTAAATTTGCATAATGCAAAATCTCTCATCGGAAAGTTTACGGAAAAGAATAATCTTCGCTGAATTTCGCCAAGAAAATCGCAGCCGCGGCTGTAAAACAGGGCAGGATTTGTATTTTCAGTTTTTAAATAGCCCCAGGCGCGGTTTTATCCACTGTTCGGTCTTATCAGACAATTTGGGGGCTGCTGAAGATACAAAGGTTCATCAGACCCGTCTTGTGGCTGTGGTATATTTAAATATGGACCGAAGCAGATTTACCAGGGGATTCAACGGGAGTCCCTCGAATTAATTAAAGGAATATCAAACTTTTTCTCAAATAACCACCGGTATATGGATTATTTCGCTAAAAATTCGTGCTTTTGAATAATTTAGGCTTTCATTTAACGCTCTTGCATGAGTGATGAAGTGCAAATTGAGCAAACTTAAAGGAAAATTGCTTCCATTCGGAACTTTTAAAGTGAAAGTCGCAGCTTATGGTGTAGAGCCCTTAACTGCAAGTAATTGCTGTGGCGCTATAGACCCAAAAAGTTTCGATTGCCAACCGTCATCAGGAAAAATCAGCTCGGTAAAAACATTTTTGAGAGTTCAGAGCCCAGGATGACTTTACATACAATCTGAGCGCGATCAAGAATTCTTAAACATTTTTGTGCTTCTTTATACCCGCAATTACAAAGAATTCCTAACGAATTTAGTATGATAATATTTGGATTAGAGTGCATGGAAAAATCGCGTTTCTCAACTAGCTTCGGCCCGGGCAGCTGCTCGTGCAAGCGATTGGAAAAATAGCTAGTTTGGCTTTGGACAGAGTTAAATTTTTCAGTACTTCACTCGTCTTCTGGAAAGACTCGAGTGGTGAAACTGTGATTAATTAGAGCACAATAATAATATTTGGATACCCGAATGTTGGTTGGTTCTAACGCAAATATAATTTTAACTATTTTGTGGGATTCGACTTACCAGCATAAGGGCATCGATTTAAAAAAACGTGTAAATTGCTGAAGATTACGGAGAAAGATGCAGGCCAGCAGACGCAGGAAAATGACCGCGCTGACGATTTCTAGGGTTATTTCTGTCGGTTTTGGTTAGATAAAGCGTAGCAGATTACACATTTCTGCAGAAGATGAGCGCATATAATAAAAATAAGTATACAAAAATAAAAAGCAGTTTTGCGACTGTAATTGAAAACCCTTTTTTTTCAAAATAAATTCCATATAACTACTAAAACTAATCAGTTCTATGTGAGATAAAGCGCAAAATCCCTAGACAGCGTTTTGCTGCTACATATGACAAAAAATTATCGAACTGTCCACCAGTGGAAGAGCAATTTTATCGAAAATCTCCGAAAACAAGCAAACAAAGAGTGAACAATCAGTGATTAATTGCCAATGAAAACACCTTCATAATTCGGGCAGTAATTTAGGAACAACAAAATTGCGTAAAAACTCTGATGTTTGCTTCAATTAATGGTGTTATTTGATGGTAAATCTTTTGTGAACGACTACAATTAAATTTGGTTGAAATGACGAGGATTTTGGGCAGCTAATTGGTGAACAATGAGCCGATTTTCATGAGAGAAACCCGAAAAAAACTAGGGATATTTACCGTGAAATCTGTGGCTCAGATCAGCCCTTTCTGGCACATAAACAGTCGCACTCATTCACTGCAATAATTGTCAATTTAAGTGCGAAAACCTCAGTTTTTTTAAATATTGTTAATGGAAAACACTTGGGGGCGTCGCGTTAATCCGACGCTGACCACCGCAGGTTCTTTGCCGATAACCTGATAGTGATGGCTGTTATCATTTAGCGCGTGTTTGGTGCTCCTGCAGCCGCAACGGACGCTTCTGAATCCTGCAAGAAGCGATCGAGCACTAAACGCAGCAGGATGGAGCCGACGCTCGCGTTTGAGACGTCGACGTCGCGAATGCAGGACGAGCGACGACGCGACTCGCTGGTGCGCGATCCTTTCTGCAGGACAATTTATATCGGCCAGTCTTAGAAATCAACTGGACAAAAAACTGCTGGGATAAAAAAAATCAATGCAAGCACACACAAAATTCCAGCAAATCTTTAAGGAATAATTGTCTACTCCAGTTGAGAGAGTTAAGCTATTCTTGGTTCGAGACAGGCGCCACTGTCTCGTAAAACGTAAAATGTCTTGTAAAACGCGACTTTCTTTCCTTCTAGTCAAACAGCGCCCTGCCGCGATTAATCACGAGCATCCTTGTTGCATGACAGTTCATTATGCAACGTTATTTTATTCAACAATACATTAATTATGTAATAAATAGCGTTCAATGATGGCTGCTGAATAATCCATCATTCGTCCAGGCGGTGCTTTCTGCTTTTGTCAATCGACTGGCTAAAAAAACCGAAAGCTTCTGGAAGCTCGCTTGAACACGTCCACTAACAATGATATTTCGATCAAACGAAAATCTTCCTATCGGAAACCAGTTGAACGATTCAAGGCGAAAAATGGGCAAAAAACCACAGCCTTGAATGAGGACCTTTGCATAACGGATTAGCATTATTCATATAACAGATGAACAAATACACGTTTAAAGTTAATTGGCTTACTTTTGAAAGTCCACCGCATTTGTCTGGCTGATTAGTTGATCGCTATTTGCGTGGATAAGCAGATTTGCAGCCGATGCGAATGAATAATGGGAGATTTGCGGAAATTTGGTGATAAAACGCGGTCCATGACATCGCGGCTTAAAATAACGCACAAGTGCAACGACTGAAAGACTGCCGGAGTATCATTTTAGTGAAAGGAGAGTTTCTTGCAAAGTCACACTGGACTAGGTCGGGAAGTGTGGATGGAAATAAAATGCCTGGCGAGTATGGTGGAAGAGCTAATCGACTTAACCTGGATGGCTACAGCAGGCCAATAAGAACTGCAAAACCCAACAGAAACCATCTGGTGTTTCTTCTTTAAATTTATGTAAAACCTTCGAAAGTGGGTTTACGTAATGAGAAATAATAAATATTGATGACCGACCAAGTCATTCCTGTTACTTTCACTAATATTCATCCAAAACCACAATGCAGATTTCCATCAGTGGCAACAGGAACAGTTTGTCGGTTCAAAAAAACGAAGTTTGAAGATG
Source organism: Dendroctonus ponderosae (assembly GCF_020466585.1). Taxonomy (NCBI): domain Eukaryota; kingdom Metazoa; phylum Arthropoda; class Insecta; order Coleoptera; family Curculionidae; genus Dendroctonus; species Dendroctonus ponderosae. The sequence goes on from NW_026017213.1 coordinate 6,262,691, forward strand.
ATTGTGTGATGAAACCCGACAGATAACCAACATTTTTAGCAAAAAAACAATTTTCCGGTGAAAATATGATCTGCTTCTTGCCTAGATTTAAGAAGAAAATCCGGATTATTTCTGACGTGGAGCTTCTGGTTTGTTTTTCAATGAGCTCGTTGCATTTTAGGCTTCCTTGAGATGAAAACAAGACAGAATTCTAGCCATCATGAGAGACTATTTTTCAGAAAGTCGACCCCAGAAAGAGCCTTAGAAGATTTCGCTCGAAAATAAAAATGTGTTTTGAGCTCAATCGATTCCTTTCGACGCAAAAGGTCCTGAATGAATATATTTTACAAGCTCTAAGGCTCCAAACCTAACGTGCTCCAGAAGCCAAAAATTCTCCTAATTAACATGCGCCTAACTAGGGCCCGGTAAACAAGGGCGAGAGCCGGAGAAAATCAGTAAACTCAGAAGAACCAAAGAAGCATTGAAGATAAATAGACAACAATAAAAATGTTCCAGGCTGGTCCGAATTGACTGGCTAAACGAAGAGTGAAAATTGCTGTTCCCAAAACCCTGATTTGTCAACAGGCCCCCACGCGATCCAATTAATTACAAATTAACTTCAGCGTTTCTCAATCAATCCAGTGATTATGAGGCCCCTTATAAATGAATTACGATTTTCGGAGCTCGAGTTCGTTATCGCGACGACATTTATCGGTTATAGAGACTACTGCGGTTTCCCTGGAAAGCATAGCGAGTGGAAATGCGGAGATGCAATCAATCTTAGGTGTATCTTCGTCAGCATTGGGGGTAATTAGTGGTTCCTCAACTGTGCGAGTTCATTAACAGACAATGCCATGAAAGGAATTAATGCCACTGTTTGATGCCGGCCGACCCCCGTTTTAGAGGGTGAAATTCGCACCCGTTGAGCCTCCTTGAACCCCATAAATCGCCGCTAGAGATTTATAAAAATGGACTTTATGGTGCAGTCGCATACTTGGACTCTGGTAATCAAATTTTGCCGGCTTCAACCGCAAAGTTCTCCCATGGGATTCTCTCGCTGTACCGAAATTCAGACGCCCGACCTCAAATGGTCAATGTTTAGAGGTTGATAACTTGGCTAATAATTTAATGGAAGCTCTCGGCTTGTTTGCCAACATTTAATGCTCCAATGCTGTTCGGATTTGTTACTGAGTTTCTGCTATTTATTAATATTCAATATGGGTTCTTGCAAGTTTAGTTCAGTGTCCATGGGGGCCAATCAAAAATGGAACATCAGAAGCAGATTTTTGTGTAAATCCAGTAAAAAGTTCAAACAGCCTTTAATAATGTTTAAATTGCCAATTGCAAGATGGATTGTGAGGGTTAAATGGCCACATAAAAGCGGAAACTTGGAAGATTCGTGCTCAACTCAATCAAAGCAGGGTCAATAAAATGCAACCACCACAATACAGTCGGGTGCCCGGAAAAGTCCTCAAACTGACATAAAACATTGGGAGATCTGCTTTTGCGATTTCGAGTGTCGTAATTTTAAGCTGCATGGCAACTTTTGTAAGGAAAATACAACTTCCATCAAAGTTTGGTACTTACCCGGCTTTCGATTGTGTATTACTACTACTAAACTTACACGGGAAACTGGGAATCCAAACATAGTGTTCGGGTGGTTGATTCGAGTTCAAATACAACAGAAACTTCGTGTTGCTGTTGGGAAAGAATTGACTGGGGAAATAATGGCTAAGGGAATATTTACCTTATCTTTGGAAGAGGAAATGGGGCTTTGAAGGGCAGGCAAAACTCACTGTTTCAAGGATCATGGAATTTTTGGAAAAGTCTCCTGAGGACCCCACATTTCCGGCCTGAAAACCGAACTTCCAGCAAATCTAATTCGCGCTCAATGTTGGTAATGCTCAACACCAAATTGCGTTTCACTTCGGGGATTTATTTGCTACCATGCCAAGTGCTTATTCAGAAGGGCGAAAGCCACCAACTCCCTCATGTGTGGATTCGATTTGACAATTACTTTTCCAAATGCGTTTGCAGGAATGCTTAGACCCTCTTATCAGTCTCAACACCCGAATATTTCCAGCTAAAACCAGGGCAATTTGCCACGAAATGCATATTAATGCTACATGCAATGGAATCTGAAGTGCAGCATTTTTTTTTGGCCAGAAAACGGCATGCTGTAACATTTTTGGCAACGGCTTTGATCGCTTCATCGCCGCATTGAACCAACAGTTGTAAAATCACCTAAAATCGACAAGGCTGTTTGCTTGCTTGCACGACAATGACCCAGCTAAAATCTTATTTTGTTTTCAGCCATGTAATCATCATCATCATCCTTTGCTTGCGGAGATGATCGGAACGGTTCAAGGCAAGTAAATGTTGATTTCATTGCGCGTTAGCATACATTAAAGCACTATTATGCAGACAAGGATTTCCGAAAAAAATTGACTTATGAAAGTATGGGCTTTTTAACGCCAGCTCGTATTTCAGATAATAATAAAATTGACAAGGCTTGTAGATGTTAATTTAAAAAAAAATGAACTAAACCCAAACAAGCAGGCAGGTGTGGACACACCCAAAAACCAGTATTTTGACCAGAAGGATCTCGTTTGATGATGCGACAAACCAGTAAACGTTTCTTCATTGGATCAGTTAAAGCATCGTAAATCCGACCGATTTCCTGCCGAAAATGTAATTTATGTCAGAAGTTAGCGCGCAAGTTTCCCGAAGAAAATGCAAATTGTGTACCGCTAATAAATTGCCTTTAATTAGAAATATCAAGTGACCCGAACGTAAAGTCTTTGCCGTTGCCCCTAAACTGTTTACATTTTAATTACGCAAATCAATTTGCGAAGCCAATACGGGTTTCGTTACGACGCCGATACAGCTCGAAATTAAGTCGGGAAATTTCAATCAAAAACACCGGGAATTTATATTGTCTGAAATAAGTCCTTTAATTGGGAATATCCAGCAACCAACTAACTGAGCTGAAGAAAAACAGAAGTAGGAGGCGACCTTCTCAATGGATTACCGAAATTTTTCTAATTTTTTTACGGCGCCAGGGAAGTCAAATCGGGTAATCCAGGAGGCCTGCCAACGCATTTTGTGTGTCTTTTACTTTTACTTTATTTTAACCCAACAGATAACCAGGCTATGAACAAATTAATGAAGCCTGTGATCTCTTAACTTTTACGACCGACTTTTTAAGACTTTTACTCTGAAAGCTAAATGAACAGAAATTAATTTTGCTTAAATAAAAAAAAATGGCATTAACCTTCCATTGCTTCCAGTATGTGCATTGATATCCGGAATGATAAATCGTTTTAATAAAGTGACTCATTTTTGCTCCATAAGATGGAATATCAGTCTGGAAAGGGGCCCCAAAGCATTTTAAGTATTCTTATTAGTCCCGATACAATATAGACATTCCCGCACATCCTGATATGCCCCAAGGGGCCGATTTTGTTCGTACGAAATAATCCGCCGCTCATTTATATGTTTATCAAATTTTCAGGCTACATTCCGGCAGAAACTCGAAATTAGTTTAAACCTCGTTACGAGATAATTGAATTTAAAATTAGCCCGACATTGCTGATCTGGAGACACTTTGTTATTAAAGTTCTTCAACCTGCGCGGGGATGTTAATGCAAAGACACGCTTCTTAAATTAATTAAGGCAACCGAAATAGTGTGGGATCATAAGGGGGTCGTTTCTTGCAGGTTGCGAGCCGAAAATAGATGGCTTTAGGATTTTTCTCCGCCGGAGGTTCCAACTTTGGCCACTTTCGCTCCTCATATAACATGTTTGACATTCTAAACTTGTAAATCCCGGGTAGAGGAGATGAAATAATTTCAAATTAAGTCTCGTAGCTAAAGGCTCCATCACAATATTTCAGCAGTTACCTAGAGCGACTCCATGCGGAGACACGTTCCCTACATTAATTAAATCAGTGAAACTTACTTCAAAATTACTTTACGTCGTTCTTGACACGGTACATAGAATTTCAAATATTATCTTTGGCTGCTCTGCAGACAGACGCATTCCTGCTCGTTTGTCCCGGCAACCCTTTCCTAACGACTTTCACATTATCATTGAAAATTTGACAATAAAACGTTCACTGGTGTCTTTTTTTGCTTTTTCAGCACGGAAAGTCGAAACTTCCAGAGCTGCTGTGCCAGGAATTCACAATGTATGTATTTAAATTTAAGCCGCTTTTACTTGCAACTATGTTTTCTTATATCCTGTACGAAAGCGCTAAATCGTAGATGTGGCAGGAATTTAAATCTCCCCCGGGTACCTACGCTGGCGCTTCTTTGTCCTCTCAAAATACCTGCAATATGTAACTGTAAATTGGTTTCGGTGGTTTCGCTTGGAAACAAAGAAGCGCGAAATAAAAACAAGCCCTGATTAATCCACGTCGCCGGGTGAAATTACGTTTTTTACAAATTTACAATCAAAATTTCATCAGCGCCTGGCGCAAAGGAAAGAATGAATCCAGTAGGTTTGTTAATTTCCCAAATTAATGAAAATTTGATCCAGCACGGTCGAAATTACCGTATTGAATCTGCAAATTGATTACGGAGTAATTAAAATTCAGATATTTCAAAGCCGGGGCGCGCACACCGGTTTAAACAGGGATTTCTAAGCAATTAACAAGAATAAACGCATTTTTTGCACTTTATTAGAAGGGGATTTGAATTGCAGTTTGAAACAAGACATTGAGTTCAAATCTCATCGTTTGCTCTTTGCCGAATTCACGGTTTTATTTGCTCCTTTATCACACGCTCTTAATTGATTTTTATTGTTGGCTTTCTTGGCCTTACAGTAGTTGAAGGAATGTTCTGCATGGTTTTAGGTTCAGGTATTGCTGCGGTTTTGCTCACTTTTCAGGAAATAGTCGACAGAAATCGAGATAAACGGGCGAAAGCGTCAATATCTAAAAAGTTCAATGAGTGCGTTGGATTTCTCGCTTTTTTTAGACGAAAATGATGTCGAATTCAGGGCATTTTCGATTCGAGGCAATCGATTCCTTTCGTTGCAGGATGGTCACAAATATGCATTTGTAAAGCGTTTGGGTCAATACTAAGAAAGAGAATACTAAGAGAAATGAGCAAAAACGGGACGGAAAACATGGAATTTTGGCATAATCTTGCACCGGAGTGTCTGTTATTCAAATTACGCTTTCTGGGTGAAAACTACTCGAATTTCCTCACTCACGTTGTTACGACTGAATCGACTTTTCAATTCCCTACCCAACGATGCCAAAACGAATTCTGTGGCTCAAATGGTTCTTGAGAA
>NW_026017213.1:6268966-6290275 GCF_020466585.1 Dendroctonus ponderosae
TCTTGAATTCAAGCATTTTTTGAGAAAACTGCCAACATTTTCCCATCCATAGTTCACTTTCTAAAAAGGTCATTTATTTCTGTCTAGAATGATGTACAAATGAGCGTTTTTGCTCATTTTGCTTCCGAGAAACATGCAAAACGGGACGGAAAACACGAAATTTTGCAATAATCTTACGCCACCCTTGCACAAAACGATGATATTTTTTCTAATTTCATAGACAACAGAAGACTGTATTTTTTCTACATAACCCCCCCCCCTGAATTTAAAGCTGGATCCGCCCTTAGGCCCTTGTGGAACTTCTTCATAAGAAAACAGACCAAATTATGAAGAATTCAAATAAATATCTTGCTTCTTGCCTCCCATAGCCTCTAAGGCAGAACATGTGGGGAAACGGAAGAAAAAATGTCTGAAAATGAGGATAAACAGGGCCAAGTCCTACTGTAGCGTACTTGGAAACTTTGTAGTAAAACCACTGCAGTTAGGAAACACTGTTGGCTATCAAACTTGTGCTTAAACGGGTAAATATTGATCTTGTCGACGAAGCGAAAGATGCGATAGAACGAAAAACCTGTTACGTAACAAAGCACTAATTGAAATTCAGCAACACTACAAACAAACGATAAAAGTCCATTGGACCACATTCAGAACGAATCCAGTCTGGCAACAGTTAGGGCGGTCATTGTGCCGAACTAGGAATAAAACGAGGAACGTTTTACAGCACAATAGAATTCTCCAGAGCCTTTTGTGGCTGACCCGGTCAAAAGCCGCTCCAATAATTGATTGTCCCGGAAGAATTGTCCAGACACGTGTTTTGCAAATGGAAGGGTACTAGCAGCTGGTAAATAAACGGAAACGAACACTGGTTAATAATGCGAAATTTCCAAAGAGCATTGGCCCATATTTCCAGACGAATAAACAGCGCAAAGTGATTTTAATGGCCCTTAATAAATATTTAAATGTCATGGTAAAATTAGCGAACCTCCCGTGCCAAGATTCGTGCTGCAGACCATAACCAATACCATTTTTCACACACTATAATTACTATTGTTGTTCATGCCAAATAGCTCTTCAATTCTAACGAATCGCTCACCGTATGTCTGCTTCTGGGCAAAATGCCATTTGGGCCTGAAAGATTTGCATGCGCGCCATATATTCACTCAGTCATCGGGTGGTGGAATAAACCCGCTTAAAACACCATGTTTATTTCCGAATTGGAAATGCAGGTCAAACGCTTGACCAGTTGCTGATTGTTAATATCGCTAACGAACGAACCCCCCAACAAGGCACACCGCATAAATAAACTGGGAAAATGCTGACGAATTAAATGCTCGGATTTTTGCCGTTTGCTTTTTTAATCCCCAACGTTCTGTTGTTCTTTGCGTCGGCCCGAACTGTAGACATCGACAAACTTTTGTATTTTGCATATTTAAAACCCCCCCAGTTTTCCTGCTGACTAATAACGAGAACATATTGAAACAACCGATCTGGAGCGCGGGGAAAACTCATAACGGAACTGGGAAATCAGCCCTAAAATGGGCCTGCAAGTGCAAAAATCAGCGTTAATGAACTGGCTGGATTGATGGTTTGGTGGCCGGCCAAAATTCCCGATTTAACATCCGCGATTAATTAACTATTCAATCATGGGGCAACATCCATCAAACGATCAATGAAACGTAATGATCTATGTGAGAAAAATCAATAAATCTAGCGCTTGGGACGAATGAGGAACCACCGGCGAAAGTGTGGAAAATGAAAGCGATTAATCAACTACCTCTGGCGCTGCCGGCGAAGAAACCGAAATAATTAATTTCAAAGAAACCATCAAATGTCTTAATCAACAGACTCGAATTCATCACCTTTGTGAAATAAGACCGTTATTTTTCAGGTTTTGACCACAAGTGGTTCAGTTTTCTGTTCTACCATTTCCAACCTCCAAACGTCCATCCCACGTTTTATTTACGTCTGGATTTAACTGCCGTTAAGCCAACGTTTGAGGAATCACTATATTCTGATTTCGGGACCACATCATTTAAATGCGGGACAAAAACGTCTGTCTATCGGTGTAAAATCATTAATGATGTTGACCCATTTGGATGTAAGAAAAACTCATCAGTAAGATGTCCACTAATTGATGATGGCGCAAACGTGAATCTGGACGACTATTTCGTTTAATTAATGTAATTAGTTGGCATCAATCAGTGATGTTTGCCATATGAATAACTATGATATTCGTTACAAGGCCGCAGTCATTATTAATTCGTAATAGCCTCTCCTGATGTAAACCGAGGAGCTTTTCTCGTGAAGGCGAGGTGAATTCGTTCAGTCAAAAGGTGTAAAATAAACTGGCAGGAAGCAATCCAAAACTCCATAATCTCGCGTAATTTAATGCACGGAACATGTTTGTCTGTTCGCTTCATATTTTCCAGTCGCTCCATATAATAAAACATGCAAATTTCCGTCCGACAAATGTGCCCGTTCCAGTTGACACGTTGAATTCAAAAGCTTTTAGTGCGTTTTATTTTCTTTTTCGCTCAGTATCGATGGGGTTTTCCATGTATAATGTATCCAGGCGTGACTTCCATCAACTATCAGATAAGGCCGTAGTACAATCGCATTTGAGGTCTAGGGACTCGTTTGCTGCTCGATTTCATAAAATCCTGCTACAAGCAGTCTAAAATACACCTGCTCTCTTTGCCAAAGTCTGGGAAATTAAATGGAAAAGCAAAACACATCAGGCTGGCGACTGGGACCTCTAAAGTTTTATTACATTGGCGGTCACGAAACTTTCTGGATTTGCTTCGGTGTTCCAGCTCGGGATTCTACTCAACGGCTGAAAGTTCTTTTCCGTTTTTCTGCATTAAGCAGGTCGATGATTTAGTTGGAAGCGGCCAGATACAGCAACTTCTCACCAAAAGCCTCAAAGTTTTCACATGGAATATTGAAAAGTCTGAATCCAAACCCTTCATTTCTTTACAAACAAAACTCTGATCTATCTAAGTGTCTTAAAAATATACCTGTACCAAAGTGAGGAAGAGATTGGTCAAAACAGCAGCAAACAACAAGGTAAATTGAGGAGGAAAACGCCTCGAAATCAGGTAGTTGAAGTTTCTTTTACGGATTAGAAAGGCAGAACCTCAATACAACTGAAATAACAAGAATACTGATGGACTTTTCCAAACGGACAAAGAAGGACGTTTGATTGCAAAATTTTAGGTTTCAAAAATCAGCTATTTAGTGTCTCAGAAATGCAAATTCTTTTCTACGGAACGTCCATAGTCCGATGTCCACTCAGAAATTAAATGAATAAACCAGCAAAAGTGTGGACAAAGTTGCTAAACAACTGTATAGGAGAAGCAAATTAACGCTATCAGTAAAAGAGAAATATGCCATATTTTGAAAACGTCTCTAGGATGTTTAGAAGCGAAAATATCTTGGATTACAACTCACTTATTTAGCTATATTTCAAAAAGGCATTTTTTCTAGTCTGCTTCTTTATGTCCCAAAAGAATTGTGTTTCAGCCTGTGTTCAAAACGCACCAATACATTAAAAAAATAGACGTGCATTCTAGTTTCTCGTCTTTGACCAAAAAGCTTTTAACAACGTCCTGGGGATGTTTTTACTGTTTTAAAGTCACCAGTTCATTTGGAACTTTGAATGCAATTTAAAGATGCTTTAAAGCGTGCAGATGGAAAAATTGGAAACTTCTACGTTTCCATTAATCTGCTACAAAGTGTCTCAAAAGTGCAAAATCCTTGTACCTTCTGGGCCCAATTGTAGCCAGAAAGTTTCGATACTGCATTATATGCAAAGTGGTGCAAATAGTGGCGTGCAACGATCTATTAGGGGAATTTTTACGAGCAACCATTTTCGGGATTGTTTATGGCCGCAATTTTCATCAAATAATACATTATGCAGTTACATTATTTAATACTAAGTAACAAGCTCAGGCGGTAGCATGCGTCATGCAGCAAACTGGCGCGGGATTCATTTCGAATGATCGATTTTACTTGTTCGACAGAGAACCTCTAATTAGTGAGCGAATTTATGAAAGAAAAGGCCCATTTAGAGCTCATTATTTCGGACATTGTCACCCTGTCCAACCGCAAAGTGGTGAAGGCGTGCCGTTTAGGGCCACTTTAATCACCAATAAACTTAGTTTTATTACCAATTTGAACGTTGCCACAAGCTCTTTATTACATTTGGCAATTTTCTGCTACCGAATGTAGTAATAAATCTGTTGGTTGCAAAGCTACGAGGAAAAAACATACTTAGTTCAAAAGTTGTTTAATTTCCTATCAGTGCCCAGCTGGACACAACTTTCACATCCATCCTCCACCAAATTTGTGCCATTAAACGTACCGAGTCTACATCGCCAACTCATTTAGCTGAAAATGCGCCGGTTTTTCATTCCTGCTGGAAATCATATTTCAGCACGACGCCATCCAACAGTTTTTGCTGCACAAGGCAAAAAAATTGGGCAAACGAGCGCTTCAAACTTTCGTTATTGTAAAGCGACAACAATACAGCTGTTAATATTTTATTCATATCCGTATTTATGCCGGAATAAAAGAAGCTGAGCTGAAAGACGCGTTGCTCAGCGCGCAAATGTGTGAAAAATGACGTCGCTTTCAGGCAGTTGGAAAAAGCTCCGGAAAGAGAAATGATTAGATTTTTCCATTTGCTTAATGCTAATCATTAGTGGTGTTGTGCACATTTTGCGTTCATCCAACCCGAATTCAGAAAACTGTTTTGCATTTTACTACTTTTGTGTAACTTTGGTAGTTTACATTATATTCTTATCCTTCCTGGGTCTCAGTCAAAGTGTGAAGTAAAAATTTGAATATCGTTTGTTTCATTACGTTTTGGCGAAATAGCAGCGCGATCAGCAGATTTAAAATGTTCGTAAACTCATAATTAGTAAGCATTACGGTTTTTTAGGTCTTTGCCTTCTTGAAACCTTAAATTTGTTTTCAGCCGAAACGATATTCAAATTTTTACTTCACACTTGAGACCCAGGAAGGATAAGAACGTAATAAAAATTACAAGCAGTCAGGAAAATAAATCAAAATTTAGTGGTTTATAGCATCCCATATGCCGATTAAAGGGATAATTGTGCAAAAATCGATCAGAGCTTGGGATGGCCTTCCGTTACACTCCAGTTGACTTTCAATTAACAATAAACGGCTTATTGTGCCCCTTTCTTTTTGTAGACGGATATTAACGCTCTCTCGAGAAAAAGCACAATTAAGTTGTTCTGGCGAGCATAGAGAATCGAAATGTTCTGTTTTCGCTGGCAAACCTCAATCAGAGGGGATTTTGGCACTGTTATCCGAAAGTTCTTCTGCCATTTTGACCATGTAGAAGAGAACTCGCGAGTTCCAATGGCACTAAATAATGTTTTAATTAAAGATGAAAGTCCTGGAGAACGGCGAGCACGTGGAAAGAAAACAAAACGCTTTTGGAGTGGTGGAGAGGACATTATTCCATCGCTCATAGTTCGTCAGGGCATGTCAAAGAGGAGCTGGGATATAATCAAAATTCTATTTTATTTCCTACGGCAGGCTTACGATCGGGAGCAGATGGCAGAGATTCCATTATAAAGGTTCAAAGGGAAAAACGACAATGGAAGATGGCGAATACGAAATTGCGTAAAAAAATGCACACAATGGCTCATCTTTGCCGATAAATAAGCTCAGAGCTAAAGCACAAAAGGTCCCAATTATAATCGGCTTACATATGCAGAGGACTTCATTATTTGCAAATCTCTATGACAATCTTTTAATGTTGTTGACAATGGAGAAACTTCCTTAATTTATTAATGGAATGTCTAAAACAGCCGATCCATTTTTAACATCAGCATGTCGGCATGTGGCAAAGTGTGGGCTGAATGAAGATTGAAAGTTCACCGAAACGAATGGAGACAGTTCGAAACTCTCTCTCAATTTCAAATAAACAACCCAAAATACCTCTAATGTTGGCTGCAGTTTAGCCTATTAAAACTTTTAATGAACATATTTCTCAGCTCGCCTCATATTACTAAACAGCAAACCGCACTCCCAAACTTTTCCGCCCAAACCCATTGGAATCGACTAATAGTGTCCCAAAATTAACACAAAAATATCCTCAGCGAAAAAAATTTGCCAACCGAAAAGCCATTCCAAAGTCGCTCTCTAATAGCTCTAATCGGATTAGAGCTGCGCCAGCATCTGCTCCAAAAAAGTGGTTTTGACGCTAATACCCCGTAAGAGCTCTGCTCGATTTAAACGACCGTGTTGCGCTGGCCCTTAATCGAAACGTATACGCTGTTGTTTAAGTAGTTTTTATCGCCCGAGTGAGGTAAAATGCTCTAGGATTTGTATCGGGTTTAAACCGGTCCCACAACAACCGATTTAGTCTGCCAATATATCTGTGATTGTTATAGAAGCCTAGATATTTGGAAAGTGAGCTAAAGTTGCTGTTGTTTCACAAATTTGTAAAGAATGCAGGTGAAAACGATGCTGCAGTCCAAACCCAGCTAGCACCCTGACGTCAGACCTGGTTATTATCACGCCATTGTTTTTATGTTTCTACAGGTGACCTTTTCGTCCGAGTAAGTCGTCGATAAAACGTCGTTCTGTGTCCCAGTCGCCACTTGAGTTAAGTATGCAAAACAGGTGCAAAAGTTACTTTCGTCATTTTCACGTCAGACAGTCGAAATGGACACATAGATCAACCAAGCCTCCATCCTCATTTGAGAAGTGCAAACAGATATTGAAATTTATACCTCGACATTTTCTCCACTCCTCCATCTTTATGCAAATGTTTAAAAAATCACCAGAAAAGACTAGTAAAGACGTCAAAAGATAGCACACAAACCTGAGTATGCGGATGACACAATCGTGATTGCCAACAAGGCGGTAAGAGTTCAAAGACCCATTGAGCAGCCTGGACTTAACTTAAGCCAACCTCAATTGATGCTGGTGAGTTAAATGGAACACCTGTGGTAACACATTGACGAAAAGTAGAATTCCATTAGCAAAACGAGCGAATCCGAAAAATGGTCCATGTAGTTCATACGTGGGCAAAGAGATAAAATAACGCCGAAAATTAATTGCAGTCCTCTAGCTAAAGCGAGTGAAAGCCGTGGAGGCATAGGGGCTCGGTATCAAAAAGCCCACTTGCACTAGTTTTAATTACGAATCTCTGAGGTACAGCAGATGCACAATGGGGCCCTTTCGACAAAAATCCACAAACGAAATGGGCCACATTCCTGCTCACCCGAGTGCTCCTGCAAATTGTTTCAGATTTACATGGACGCTTTCTCATTTCGTAATTTCTCGTGTCTTCAGGTCCGTTCCAGGCACTCTTATCAGGCCGGGGCACGTGAAAAGAATTAATTTTTGCTGCTCGTCTACAGGGTGTACTTGTTTCCAGCTTCGGACGGGCGTCCAGCGTTTTAATTAAAAGCCGGCGGCCCGAAGCAAAGCATCAAAGTGTCCCTAATGCCCGAATTTGCTAACCACTATCGAAACGGGGTCTTTGGCCAACCGAGCGAGATAAGAGGTCTGAACCTGGGAACAAAAACAATTTATTTGCGTGGGATTTCCTACATGTTTTGCTGCCAACTAGCCAGACCATCATTACTGGCCCTTGAGGTCTCCAACGTGATGAGGAGGGAAAGTTTCCGCTCGGGAAAATTGGAAACTTCAATCAACAAAAACTGGAGGAATTTTAATTTTGGGGGCGCGTGCCATTGCCGCTCACCTACACACATGAGATGAAGCAAGCCAAATTACGGTCGGCCCCCTGCTTAATAATTTATCCCAACAAACGAGCTGATGTGCGGAAAATGATACAAAACTCCCCCTAATCCTCATAATGAGGAGTTGCCGGTTCGCTCCACCAAATTTGCGACTACAAACATACTGCTTAGTTGCGTTGATAATAACTTTGCTAATTGCTTTCATGAGTTCTGAGGTATTTGCCAATGGAAGGAACACAATCACGCCATCTGCACGTGGAGATCTGCCACAGCATGAACAGCTTTTTACGAATTTATTTAAGCAGAGTTTGGAAAAGCCAACTTAAAGAGCTGAAACGCCTGATTTTCCAGATGATGAGACGCTTGTAGCTGGAGTTGTTAATTAAACGGTTTGCCCTCAGGCATGCGATGAAAATGCTGCATATGGGAACAACGACCGAGAACATATCATAAGCATTCTTTTGAAGGACAATTTAGCTCGTGGAACAAAGTGCCAGGTCGCGTCGGGAAAAAACAGCGTATTAATTAAAGCTAGAAAGCGCTAATGTGAATTGCTTCAAATCCAGAGGCGCTTGGCTGAACCGGAATGTGGGGCGCTGTTTTCCAGCTCCAGCTCAGCTTTCCCTGGCATTGTGCCGCTGTCTCACCTCTGGGGGGGTTCCATTTTTAGTGCTGATGATTGAAAATGTGCTCACCGGAATTTCCCCCAAAAAATGCCGGTAATTCCCATTGCAAGTCAGCACCAAAGCGTTTCTGTTCGCAAACAATTGAAATAAGCCGCACAATTTGCAAGGCAAGCGGTAAATCGTGTCGTCTCATTGGCATTCGCAGGCCGGCGACATAAAACAGCATTCCGGCATTGCAACTGCATTTAAATAATTGCAAATCGTTGCTTTATTAGCATTCACTTTGAGAAAAAACTGTTTGTCTAAATCAGGATTTATGTGGCGTTGGCTCCGTTTTTCTTCCGCGTTTTCTAAACCCCGAAACCTCCAAGGTTCGGCTTCTCATTATGGAGAAATCGAACAGAGTCTTTATGGATGTCCCTGAAAGGAACAATGGAGGAAAACGGAATTTGCCAATACCTGGACTTATTGTGCCAGTTTTTCCAAGAAACTATTTTCCTTTTACCCTGCCTGATTGCCGAAACTAACTCAATGGAATGGCCAATCAGTTTTAATGGGACTTGTTCTGCAGGTATTGAGTTTTGGAAATTTCGAAAGCCATTCTTTCCGTATTCGCTTAAAGGAGAGATTTACAAATCTTGCTGAAAGTAATGGAACAAATAAATTCCTAAAGTAAACACTCCCTCTGGACGGAACCAGCTCTTCAATGCCCCACTTTGCATCCAGGAAAGCGATATCTTTATAATGCGCCGGGATAAAAATGCCCTTGAAGGGCTTTTGTAAATTCTTGCTGCGCTCTATACGGGTTTAAAGCATTTCAATCCTACTTTATTAAGCTTTCAATGCCCTCCTCAAGTTTGCTTGCTTCTCTATGAGTTTTAATCAAGTAAATTCCTGTCAATGAGGTAAAACCCTGTGGTGTGTTCATATCATCTGGACTGTTTCCTTCGGGCCAAACATAATAATAAATTTCGCAGTCTAGTGCAAAGTATTGCACAATAATTTGTCCCCTTTTCTGCCCTCGCAGTTAAAACGAACCTTCAATGTTTCCCTTAATTGAAACGGCGAAGAAAATTCCCGGTTTGACTCAAATTCAATTGAAATAATTTCAAATTTAATGAAATTTAGCCTGCTGGATTGATTATTATTAAGGAGATGTGACTTTCCAGTCCAATTTCCATTCCAAGCCCGACATATTGGCACTTTCCAGTGTGTTCAATGTAGCTAATCGACTAATTTATGCAAAGAAAAACACAAAACTGGAAAAGCAGCCTCCTCTATTAATTGAAACTGGAAAATTAAGCGTATTTCTAATATTAAAAGTAAACAGCTTCCGGCTATAATCGGAATAAGATTTGGGGACTTAGAAAGCTTCGCATTACCACAAAGATGCGAGGGAGTTTTGTTTCAATTTCGGTTGTTTGCTTGCTTTAATAATTAAAGACGCGCAAAACGTAATTTGCTAGTCTAAATAGGTGTTTGGGATCGTTCCCAACTTAAACCAACCCGAAGCCTCACGGTTTATCCTTTTCCAAAACAACTGTGATACCAAGTGAAAAATTGAAGTTTCCCGGATTTAAATTGGGTATTCTGACCGCGCCTCAGGTGGGAGTCAAGCCCCATTTCAAATTCACCTTAAAAATGATTTCGCGCTCGAAAAATTCGCATTCTAATACATATTAATAAACTGAAAGTCCCCTTTTAATTAGTGGTGATGGATATGGTCCCTTCCGCCAGCCTCGTCGGCCAAATTGTTTTTATTTATCACTCCTAATCCGGTTTAACGCCTCCTCTTTTGTGTTTTTCTTTCGGATGTGCTTAAGTCACCGGCCACCGTTAAATTTAATCCCGGTAAATCAACGTAAACGTATTTCATATAAAACCATGCGCTACAGCTGTTAGAAAGAACGTTTCGCCAGCGCCAAAGACTAAGATCTTCTGAAGAGTGTAGTTTGGTGTTCCAGGAAGCGTGAACAACGCCGATGCATGCCAAACGTTTGATTGAAGAGAAGGAGGAAGACTAAATACCAATTATAAGCGATTTGACGTTCCGAATAACAGCCCCCTCTCAACAACAAAGATTTGCAACTGAATCCCAAACTCAGCTTCTTTTCGTTAATTAATTCGCAATTGGAGCCGATTAAGACACATGAATTTATAACGATGTGCCGCTTCGTCTGTTTCAATATTTGAAGACTCGCCCGCCCCCCTTTCAGTTGTCTGGAACTTTGCAAGCAGCTTTTACAATTAATTAATTTGCTGATATTCAACTTTACAAAGGGGAGGTGAATGGATGCAGCAACTAAACGGGCGAAGACGGCTGCAGCTGTTTACGCCCACTTGAATTGTAGAAAAATCTGGCCGTCCGGGCCTCGAAACAGTGGCGAAAAAGCCGAATTATAAACAGCCCTAAAAGCAATTACACTTTTTTAATTGGGCTTAGTGAAATAATGACACCGGCCCGGCTTTTATCTCAACCGGGTCAGGCTCAGCTATTAATTAAGCCCTTTCTGTTCTGGCGCGCATCTACACCATTGTTTGATCTTCATCATTGAATTTGTACGTGAAAGTCCTTTGTCGCTGAGCGCTAGAACAAATTTGATTTGTCTTCGTGAATTCATATTGATTTCGTGTTTGTTTTTTACTGCCATGTGATTACTGAGCGCGGCTTTGACTGGGACCGTTGGGATTTCGCTTTATAGCTTCTGACGCTGGAACAACAATATTGATGGAAACGCCAATGCCTTAAACATGACTGTAGATGAACATTGGAGAACTCTGAAGGAGAAAAGCCTACTTTGAAGATTTAAAGTTCCCAACAAACAGGCTTGGCCATGGATCTTTCTGCAAAAATTTGCCAGCTCAGATGTAACACTGTCTCAGCATCTCTGACGGCTCGAAACTTTGCTGGTGTTTTAATTAGATATCCGCAGGAGAGCACTATAAACTTCCAAAGTTGCGAAAACATTATTTCCACCTTCACAGATGCGCTGAAAACTTTCAACTTGGGGTGTTTGCTTATCACCATTTTTATCAAAATGCTGCCAATCGCACTCAAGCACATTGCTCCATTACGTGACGAGTCTTTAGCAACAGTTTCCACCGGTATTTCCTTTGTTTAGAACATCAGATCAAGAAAATCCTCTAAATCTCCTCATCAACGATTCGTGTAATCCGCAACTCGGTCCGGTATGGTTTGCATGGCATAAATTTCGAAGGATGCAAGTTTTAAAAGTCCCCTAAATTATAGACGGGACTTTGGAAATTCCCCTTGTCTGTTCTCGATAAAAGTACGTGACTCCAACATTGAAATTCCGAAAAAGAATTTTAATTATTAAGGGCCTTCAAACGTCAAGGGCCGAAATTGAATATTCATCGGAAAGCGCGATAGTAAAACAAAAGAAGTTTGTCGACAGGCCAAAGACGGCGAGCCAAATTATTGATCAACATCTTTAAGAGAATGGCAGTCTGCTTGACTATCGAGGGGGATAAGTTGCAACTTATCACCTAAACACCTAAGCTTTTGTAGGAGTGAAATTATCAGTTGGAAAGCGCATTTCCAATGGGAAACTGTCTTGCAGCTGAACAGAGAATCCAATCCAATAACCCAAAGTGTCAAAAATGAGAAAACGAAAATGCAGTTACCTTTTCATTTACGGGCGCAATCAACTGAGTAAACGGGGACCATTCCGTCGAATGAGAAAAAAGAAGCGACCAGATAAAAAAGGCTAAATTGAAATCGTCTCTTTCATTTCTTTTGTTTGCTTTGACGAGAAAAGACACAAGCCAGATCAACGGGAGATAAACATGTTTAGTTTTGTTTTCAGGTGTTCTTCTGGCTTTTCGTTTTAGCAATAATTCGTGGAGGGCTGTTCAGGAAACAACGACTTAGCGGGGCTGGTTTTGCAATATTGCGTTCTTTTGGCAGTTTTTTTACACTCAGCCTTATATTTTTCAGGGTAGATTAAGCGATATTGCCTATAAATATTATAAGCAGAAAGTGTATTCAGGGCCTTTGGATGTTGGAAGCATCTTCAACCGCAATATAATTTTGTTCGGTAAACCTTTGTAATTTTTTTTTGTGTAATATTATATAAGTGGCCAAGTAGTGCACAAAACATTCTAATTGGTTAACCTTTACTTAAATATTGGCCATTATCTACCAGGATCTTATGTACTGGAAAATAGCGTCATTAGTGTGATAGCGTCATTAGTGTGATAAATAAAGCAAGGAACTATTCAATCTACCCAGTAGATTTAAATATCCTGAAATAAAAAGGACCGTTTCCCCCCTAAAGTTAAACGAAAAAATCGGTTTCTTCGAAATAAGTCACAAACGAAAACCGGTATCCAAGATTTTAAGCACCATTTTATAAACGTGTTGATTGTGCAACTTTTTTCCCTTCTAACCAACGTATAATTTACGGTTTTCGATATCCTCACACTGTTCCATCTTATCTGCGTCCCCCTCCCATTCAAGCTGTGGTGAATAATAAAGAATGAGACATAAATTAGATTATTTCGGCAAGAAGGGCTCAAATCGAAGCAACTTAGAATACTTCGAGCGTTTTTTGAGAGCACGATTTGTAACCGACAATTTCTTCCTTATTATTGACCCAAACCCTTTATAAATGCACATTTGTGAGCTTCTCACATCGAAAGGAATCGATTGAGCTCAAAAAACGCGCGTGTGAAATTTTGGGTTTTGGCCGACATTTTTCTAAGGGTGGGGGTCGATATTTTGAAATTTTTTTTAAAATGTTTTACATTTTACATCACTTTCATCTCACGGACGCCAGGAATGCCTCGAACTCATTGAAAAACTCGCTAAAAGTCTCAGTTCCAAAATAATCGATATTTTCGGCACACTTTAAGCGCTTTTTGAGCGTTCACGATCTTTAACCGACGATTCTTTACTTTTACCTTTATAAATGCCCATTTGTGAGCTTCTTATTTCGAAAGGAACCGATTGAGCTCAAAAAACCCGCACGTGGAATTTTGAGGTTTGGCCGATATTTTTCTAAGGATGAGGGTTGATTTTCTGAAAAAAATTTAAAAATATTCAAAACGTTTTAAATTTTACATCATTTTCATCTGACGGACGCGAGAAATGCCCTCGAACACATTGAAACACGCGCTAAAAGTCTCAGTTGCGAATTTATCGATATTTTGGGCATACTTTAAGCGCTTTTTGAGCGTCCACGATCTTTAACTAATGTTCTCATTTTTGAAAAACAACATAAAAATATACATTTGGTTGTTAGAATCGAAAAATGTGTAGCAACGAGTCACTGTACACGACAGTAGGTTGGGGCCCCATCTAGGCTGCTCCACATAAAGGTTAATTAATTTCTTTGCTCAAAATATGCATTTCAATCCGCGGACTCAACATGGGAAAGCAGATTTGACTATTTTTGGGCAGTTTTTGAGTAAATTGAAGCAAAATTCTTACCTGAAACTGGACGTATTCGTCTGGATACGACAGCACCTTCTCCATTTTGACTCAAAATCAGTTAGTCGCCATTCAGTCAAACAGATTCCTGTAATTAAGAACCTGGCTTGCCACGCCCAATATAATTGAACAAATCAAACGAGCCCTTTAGGGCGAAACTGTCACAACTGCAAAAATTTTATAATTAAGAAAACATCCAGCTGACGCGAGAAATTACTGGTATTTTAATGCAATATTAATCTTCAAAATGTCCTGGAAACGTTTGCCACAGAACACCTCGTTTTGCCGTCCGCTTGTCATAGTTTGTGACATTTAACCTCAGCGAAATATTTAAATATATTTGTTTCCATACGATGGAAGAAACAGTCCAAACGTTGGAAGCTACTCCGGTCCAGCAGTTGGAATTGACTGCATTTGATCCACCAGCAGAGAACAGCAGGGTGAAGAAAATTGATAATAAACAGCAGTGTTTCCAGCGATTGAGCTCCAGTGGACATTTCTGCTTCTGGTTAACTATTTTAGTGCTTTGCAGCACTCTTAGTATCGCCATAGCCGTTTTGGTGGTTGCAATAATCAGAATACAATGCAATTAAACTCCAACTAAACAATTGAAGTTAATTACTTTTGATCGCAAAAATTAAACATTAATTCAGAAATTTTAAACTGAAAATTGTTCGCTGTTGATAAGATACGTCCATGTATGTGTGCGAGTGAGCAAGCAATAAAACGTTTCTCGACTGAAGGACTGTCAAAAAAATGACATCAGTCATCAGTCTATTTAAAGATCTGTTATTGTTTTGTCCAAGTTGTGGAAGTGTTTTTTTTACTTAAGATGTTTAGCAGGAAAGATCAATTGAATAAAAAAACAGGAATAGACGGCGTGGGGCGCGAAGCGTTTCTGAAACAGCTGACAACCGAATTTACCACAACAAGATCGTATGGTAAGTGTTTTTGTTCGCATTCCACATGGCACTGCCGGGTTCCAAATTCCACTAAAAGTTAGCTCTTATCACGTGTGTGTATCTGATTTATAGAGGCCAAAAAGCAGACTTTAGCGAATCTGGCCAATTTCGCCTACGACCCCATCAACTACGAGTACATCAAGCAGTTCCATATCATCGACTTGTTTTTGGCGCAACTATCTGAAAACGCCGAAGAACTCATCCATTACGCGCTGGCTGGATTATGTAATATTTGCTGTGGTACGTGAATAATACAATCAGTCGTTCTGGTTCTGGTGTGCTGTAAACGCCAGCATTAGATACAGTTTGTAAACTTCGTGCTTTTTTCCCAGATCCTGAGAGTAGAGACTACATAATCACTCTGAACGGAGTGAAACTGGTTGCTCAATTCTTATGCCACCCGAATGAAGAAATCGCTCTAAACTCCTTGACCACGCTGTTCTACCTGCTTCAAGGACAAGGGGAAAACGAACTGTCCGAAGATCTCCAGTCCAAAATTTCCGAGTATAGCACACACTCAAACCCCAGATTTCGCAACTTGGGAGTTCTCTTTCTGGATACCTACGGCCTTCCTCAGGCTCAGCAGTAATGCTGAGATCTTCCTTTAGACGATACTGCCATGAGGCGGCTAAAAAATCCTTGACAATTGGCGATCGCGCCTCAATTACCAAGAAGATCACTCCCGAGGACCTTAGAAAGTTTATGGAGCTTAGCGGGGACCGTAACCCCGTTCACACTCAACAGAGACCGATAGCACATGGAGCATACCTAAATTCGCTAGTTTCTGCGGTGATTGGCACCAAACTTCCAGGTCCTGGTACTCTGGTCGTAAAGCAAACTTTGAACTTTCCCAACAAATGCTTCGTACACGATATCGTCACTGTTACTGTACGAATTGTTGATGTTCGAAAAATTGTTAAAGTAGCGTTTACGTGCGAAGTTCGAGACGAAAACAAGACTGTACTATTTGGGGATGCTCAATTGGTTTTTAATAAGGCGCATTGATTAAGGGATTTTCATTTTTTTGTTTGTATGTCGGGTCCACATTACAAGCACTGTTTAAATACTGATTAGCGACCCAGTTTTCCAGCCTTCTAAAGGATGTTAAGCAGAAATAGCCCTTTCTTGTTAAGAAAATTTCCCCAAATACGGTGTTTGTGGTTTTTTGCCATATTTATCGCCTGAGTGCCGGCATAATTTGTTTTGGAACTTTCCGCCACGAGCATCCCTTTGGTAATTTATGTTCAGTTTTCGTAGCGATGTTTTGGTAGAGTGGAGTCAACTGATTATACTTTAAGCTAGTTTGTAGTTCCTTATATATTTAGGGAGGTTTTCTCGCATTGTATTTGCGGTCCGTTAACTTGCAGGATTTTTTTAAATTGCGTTTCTTACTACTTAGCTGCGCAAGAGTAGGATTTCTTATTTTATTCTGTGTAATCCCCACTGTTTGTTACATATATCTAGAGGAATTTTGTATTAATCGAACTTTGTGGACAAAGACATTTCTATTGCTTTTAGTGAAAATATTAGCATGTATTTTGGTATCAAATGGTGTTTTTTCTGCTGTTACCTTTCCAGTCGATACTTTTCAAGCGGTTGCAACTGTAAATTTCAATAGTAGGCAAAGCAAAAATGTGGCATGGTCTCGTTTGAGTACACTTGTTTTGAATCCCCCTTCGATAAAAGCTTTATCTGTAGCCACTACCCGTAAACTTCGGATTGTGATTCCTGAAGCGCATAGTTTAAATAGAGGAAGCCACCCCATCCCTATTCGAACAGATAACCGATGTCTAGACAATGTTCCCTGCTGATAACCAGCGAATGTGGATAATGTCCTAATTAGACGACGATTTGTTTGTAGAATTATCGTAGAAAAAGTGGACGCATTGCCTAGGCCAAACATTTCCGTTCTTCATGCGCAAATGGAAAATACAGTTAAATTATTGGCCTATTTTTGTTTTTCTGATCGATGCAGAAAAAAGTAATTTAATTTCGGTTTTACTTCGGTGAGCACATGGTGCATGCCTCTGGTAATTGGCAAGGGTTTTGTGGGCAAATTTAGTAGGTAAACAGTAAAAAAGGCTGTTTAGCTCGCTCAATTGATTTCGCCTGTCCATCTAGGCGATAAATGTAGGAATTTGCCTGAAAAACCCCGGTGTTTTCGTATGAACAGTGTTGCGATTATGCAAGGAAAGTGTTGAAAGGAGTCTTTGCATGTATTCCTGGAATCGGGTCTTTTGTCTGAAATCACCGAGGGTTTTTTGTAAATAATTTACGCAAAACATGAGTAGCACTCAATTATGAGTTTGAGAATGTTTGCAACAGCTGCCAGCGAAACGTTCAGTAGCTTGCAGCGTTTTCATCAACACCGTAACTCAAATATTCTAGATAAGTTCTATATTGTTGAGGCGGATTCATTTTTTTAGAAACTTCTTTTTGGGTATTTCGCCTCAAAAATTTTTCAAAAAAATTCAAATGTTCTACAACCATTTTTAAGCAATGTTGGCTCAAATTGCTCCTTTCTTGGGATTCCCGTTATTTCTGCGCCTCCTATCATTAAGCAGGTACCCATCACAAGAGCCCGAAGACGAATGTTGATTGTTCAAACTTATGACCCCCCCATATAAACGCTATAAATGCGTCCCTGGCTAGATTTTTTCGTACTCATCGCGCTTAATTTCTCGTTTTCATGTGAAATAATGAGGTCTGTCGGTCGGTTCCGAGTGGTACCAAGCCCATCGTCACCAGACCCGCCCTTGTGACTTTCTACCGCGCACCTCGCAACGGGGTTGCTTGCGGTTGTCGACCTGCTGGTACTTGCGATGCGTGTCACCCCGCTCGTTCTACTAGGTACTCTCAAAGCACCAAAGTACCCTTCGGTGTTGCCGCACTTTCTCTCCGGGAAGGAGCGTCTAAAGCAATTTCTTGGGCTCGCACTCGGAGGATGAAGCTTTCTGTTCGGCGAATTCAGGAACCTGCTGAAGGTTCCATTGGAGAATGTGCAAAGAAATCACGAGAACAATCGGAAAAGTGATAATTCGAAATATTTGTGGTCACTCTGGTTTCGATTGCCAGTCACTGTGTCGCAAGTAAACGGGGAATACGACGAAAGCACTAAATATCACTAAGTCTAGAAAGAAATGTTGAATACCAAAGTGATCCCCAGCTCACGCTCTTCTTTGCCCCGGTTTATGTACGAAAATCAGGGAAATTTCTTTTCCTAGGATGGCAACAGTGTAAGTAAAAAGGCCCATCTTCTCGGACGATGACCATTGTGGAGTCAATGAGCTTCTGGGACATCAGTGTCGAAACCCATTTAACATTTTTCTTCTCGATTTGGTAAAAAATTACCGTTTTTCTTCATGTACACTGCGACTGGGTGGTCCCACTAATTCCTCTCCAAACAGTCGATGCGCCTAAAAGTTGAAGATTCAAATTCGATTGGGAAATGTTTGCTGTGGCTGCAAGTGGGTCACAGATTTCTCGTTTTATGGGCTTTTTACACAATTGCCGCCCACAAATCAGTTTTGTTTGCGATCGAATTAATAATAAGCTAAGGGCTGCGCCAATTTCCTCGAGTACCGCACTGGTTGTGATCAATCGCCACCAACATTGATCGAGGAAGAATTCGATATTGTTATTTATTAGTGTATATTTTGTACAGTCTGGTAACAGTGCAAACGAGCTTGCAAACCTTTTAAAATCGTTTTTAAAACTGCGAATGATCGCTTTTAGGGTTCCAACTCGAAGCCCAAATATGCACAACCAACAACTAGAAATAATCGCAGAAATGCCCGTGCAGCACTTTGGTGAGAACGCAAGTCTTCACATGCACGTTATCGCGTTTTGGTCCGCTCAGCTCAGCATATTAAGATGCACTATCTACTGTTTGAAGCACGTTTAAGGTTTAAAATTTTTCTTCTCAAAATCCTGCTAAAAATGCAATCTTACCGCGAACGAACCCATTTTGTTCCTGTGCTAAATCAGGCAAAAATATGCAAGTTTTAACTTCATAAATAATCACACAGTCGCGTTCTTCAGACAGTCAGATAACGGGCCAGAAATTGAAAACCTGCCCAGTTGGCATTTTCAAATGCAGAATTTGGATTTTCTGAACCATTCTGAACGAAAATGGTCTCGTAGTCAAGGTCCGTAACTGTGCCCGTTTCTGCGCAAATAGCAGCTGAACTCTTGAGAGCCTTTCAGCTAGAAGAAGTCCCTAGCAGCATTTTCTGAGCGATATAAAAAATTTGCCGATTTTGCCTCGGGAAGTGGGGAATTGGGATTGCTTGAACAGTGTGGATGAAAAACAATCTCTTAGTCAAAATCCCCAACTGTGTCCCTTTCTGAGTAAATGGCAATTGAAGACGCAACTAAAGCAGTTGCCGAAATTGAATGGTTTGGAAAAGGTAAATTTCAAAGATCTTTAACAGAAAACTTAGTTCTGTTGAGCTCTTTGAAGCACCGCAATCTTCCGCGTTAATTTTTGGGGTTTAATGCACCATTTTTCCAACTTTTGGCTCACTATTGAAAGTTGCAGACGAGTGTGTGGAACGAAAAAGCTCCCCAATTTTTTTATTATCAACTCAGCACGCCCTAAAAAAATGCCGTGAAAGTATGCAGACCTTAGCCGGACCTCAGTCTGATTAAAGCGGGCAAAACGCCGCCGCTGCAACCCATCAATTCCATTAAGAATCGGCAAATCGGTGCCCTGCGAAAATATTTCTGGGGATTCTTCTTCGTTGGGGAACCGATGCCGACCACGGCAAAGAACAAAGGGTCTCCGCATAACTTCTGCGGATCGTCGCAAAACCAGGTAGTTTTTTTGAGTCACCCTCGTCGAGGTCACCCCGTCCTGCAGGCCGTTTCTGCAACCATCGACCACCTGCGACTAACCCGATCTGGTGCATTCGCGGCCTTGCAAATTCTTCGTTTCTGTCTGGGTTCTACCATTTACTGATTATGGGTGGTGATTTTCCTACAGGGTGAACCGCTATCGCTTTATTTCACCAACTGTTGCAATCACTCGACACATGGAAACATGGACAATTTGTTTTTGTTCCCTGCTCAACGTTCTGTTTTGGGTTAGTTAGAAAACTTTTCGACGAAAAAGTTCTGATTCAAAATCGCAACTCTTTGGTCCATAAGGTCCATAACTCTTTTATCAGTGAGCCCATTTCGAAACGCCTCAAGGTGTTTGAAAGATCGCAAATCCCCGTTTATTTCGCATAAAAACATATAATTATTACAGATTTAGTTTCTGTTTTTGGTCGTTGAATTCGGCTAAAACCATATGGAATATTCACGCAAAACTCTCTTACTGTCGGGCCGATTGGAAAAATCCAAAAAGCATTTAAAAGGCCATGAAATTCCCAAACTTTTGCCTGTTGAACTGTTGAAATCGGTTGGGGAGCTTTGAGACGTTCAGCCAAGATGAAAAAATATTTCTCGATTTCTGGAATTTTGCAGACAATTTAAGGCCACTGATGCAGCAGGGGCTGCATATTGATTGAATAATTTTTCGTAAAAAAATCAACTGGACTAGCCCTCGACTGAATCCAAGAAACAGTGTAAAAAGCCCAGAATACTGTTAGAGCCATCCTCAGTCCGCTCCTGGTCCTTCGAGCTGACCTAGACACCGTAAACGCCCTTAACGTCATTGACTTTTACTTTTTTTCGACCCCTCGTTCTTATCGGAGCATCAAATTGTTGTTTATCCAAGGGTTTCGGTGTCTGGCCGACTGTCTGGGTGCATTCGGCCCGGCTGGGGGTTGTTGGGGTTGGATGCCTTGCATTTTAATCGCGCCCCGTTTCCGATTTATTCGAACTTTTACCGAATTCCCATCGTAATGTTGCATAATGACCGGTAATGTATGGAACGGAGGACAATGGCAGGATTGTGATTGTCGGTGCATAGCAAATTGGGTGGTTTTGTTAAACAATCGGCTTAGACAAAAGATACTAAAATTTCCACGTAGAACCAGTTCAGCTAAATAGAGGAAATTTTTGAGGGAAATTTGTATGCACTGAATTCCAGAATGCCATAAAATAGCCGGGGGTTTTAAAAATAACACACAACTACCAATTGTTTTAATTTATTCAAAAAAATCGCTGCTATTTGGGTCCTTTGGCGCACTTGTAGGGTTGATGGTCCTTGCAGCAAAACTCCCTCCCAGCGGAAAAGTTCGTAGGGTGCCACTTATCGCTGCGGTTTTTCACGAAAAGAAACGCTTTTTCCCGATGGACACTGTCCTTGTCCACAGTGGCGCAAATGATGTCGCTGCTTTTCGGCAGATGCTTGATAATCTGGAACAAACAGATTTTTTTTCAGAAAAATATTCCCAGCGTCAGAGTTTTTAAATTGAGCAATCAAAGGCGCTCCCTCCCCTCCATTCAATTCTCTATCCAACAATACCAAAACGAGTTATCTGGCTTGAATGGTTCTTGAGAAACTTCGAAAAAAGCAGCGTCATGTTCAAGTGGATTTTGCAACTCAAAGAAAACCACGCAAATCTAAAACTTCT
>NW_026017213.1:6290899-6326401 GCF_020466585.1 Dendroctonus ponderosae
CAAAACGAATTCTGTGGCTCAAATGGTTCTTGAGAAACTTCGAATAAAGGCCATTTAGTTATCTCTGGAATGATGTAAAAACGAGCGTTCTTGCTAATTTTGCTTCCGATAAACATGCAAAACGGGACGGAAAACATGAAATTTTGCAATAATTTTGCGCCACCCTTGCACAAAACGACGATCATTTTTCTAAGTTCATAAACAACAGAAGACTGTATTTTTTCTACATACAAGAAAAACATCCATTGAGGCAATAGGAATTCAAGCATACAACAAAGTCAGGAAGAATCAGAGCTGAAAAAACAGATCAAAAAAGACCACGACAGTCAAAGGATCAGAGCAAACACCAGGAGGAAGACAATAAGGATTTTTCTATTTCCTAACACAAAACCATCCGGTTCTCCTGAATTAAATCCGGATGCTCTGGATTGAGGACAATTCTGTTACCAAAAGCAAAGTGCCCTTCTGTGCATCCCTCTTAGGACTGAAGATTAATCTGATAATTCCCATTCATGACCTCGTTTTTGATCACATTCTCCCACGCAAACCGTAAAAATCACGCCTGCACACCTGACCAGCAGCAACACAAAACCCCCGGAAGGGTGGCGATTGAACAATTTCCCTTCATAACGATTCCATTACACCCTTGAATGACCTGCGACCATTTATGGACCGGACGTTGGGCATTATTCTAAATGTTCCCACAGATTTACATGTGGGGTGTGTGTGATTGGCTCGTTAAGGGATCAACATGCATGTAGATCTCAGCATCATGTTAGTTGAAGAAATTGGTTTTAGAACGCCGGTAAAATCAGCCCGTTCATGGTCAGTCAGTCACCGCCCCTTTATATCCACCTGTGCTAATTTCCATAACAAAATCACGACAAAAACAGCAAAAAATCCCACCTGACCATCATACCATATTACCGAAGGGAGCACCATAGTAATTTGCCCCCATAACGCATTTCATTATCCACCCTACTGACCGTAAACAATTGCCGGACGGACGTACCCAAAGGGGGACAATGCGAGTTCTCACGAAATCGGGGTTCTTCAATTTGTTTATTCATGAAGGGCGCCAAATAACCCTTTTCTTCATCGCTCTACCTGCACTGATTGTGATTTGCTGTTGTTCTTAAGGGTTAAAACCACTTGTTTTGTATCGGGGTTTCGTCTATCAAATGAACAGTGCTAAGGACAAAGAAGTGAAGTGGTGTTTTTCGCTTCGTTTACAGGGTGATTGGACATTTGCGCTGTTTTTTGCCGAAATATTTGGGACTGGTTAACGAGTTAACAAAAATTCAGGAAGTTTTCTTAACATTGTTCAGAAAGGGTTTTTTTTATATTTCTTGGAAAAACGCGTGATTTTTACTGGCGTTTACTAGATGTAATGATAAGGTTGAAATTTTGGCAAAATAATTGTAAAAATAGATGAATACAATCAATCGAAACCGAAAATAAAGGACTGAATAATTTAATTGGTTTTTCTACGGTTAATAATTGTTGATAAAGACTTGAAAATCTTTGAAAATTTGTGCAAGTCCGGAATATTTTTGGCAAAGGAAAATGCACAAATAATGCAAAACAAGACAGGAGAAGAGCAAAAGAAAAATTCGATCTGTTGGTTCTTCTCCCACCGTCTCTGAACAAGATGATTTTTAAAGCTAAAGTAGGTTTTTTGTAGAATATTTTTGGTTTTTTTGGGTGAACATTCAGTCGACCCAATTTTTCCCAGAAAGTTCTTGTGAATCCGACTTGTATTTAGAAGCGCAATTGAAAGCTGAATTCAAATTGAATTGAACGAAAGGTTGACTGTTCGTTCTTCTTCCAAACTCGCTTAACTTTCCTATGAGAGAAAATATTCTGCTTATGAATCTAGGAATCCAATTGAGCAAAACAAAAAACAGTTTTTTTCTGCATAATTTTTGCACTTGAAAACCCTCTTAAGGTCGCAACATAGTTCCTATAGAAGTTTTTGAAACACGCTCTATATTTTATTTGAAATGTAAAATACGCGCCTCTCGGCTCAGTTCTCCAGTTCTCATAAAGGCAGAAGACAAAAAAGAAGATCACTTT
The DNA here is from genome assembly GCF_020466585.1 of Dendroctonus ponderosae. Classification (NCBI taxonomy): domain Eukaryota; kingdom Metazoa; phylum Arthropoda; class Insecta; order Coleoptera; family Curculionidae; genus Dendroctonus; species Dendroctonus ponderosae. The sequence goes on from NW_026017213.1 coordinate 6,292,976, forward strand.
CCAAACACTTACCATTTCCAAACATCTGTGCGTGCACTGTTTATTTCCAATAGCATTATTGGGAAAAGGCATATCGATTTCCTGCGTCAGCACCGAATCGCCTTTGGGCTGGTCCTTCGAGCCTTTCTTGAACTGGCTGCTCAGGAAGACGCCACAAGTGCACGGCGTGTCTTCCGGAGCGATTTCGTCCGACTCCTGCAAGAGGTGCAAATGAGGGAAAAGTTCCCAGTGGCAAACCGCTGCTTACCACTGATTCTGTTTTCGATTGAAGCACCGCTTCAGTTGCTGGAATGTTCAAGTCGCTGCTGATGGTTGTTGAACTAAGCACGCATGGAATGGCGCAAATTATCAAGAAAACTGCCTGAAATGAGGACATATTGAGGAGGAAAGTGAGGGTTAAACAATGTAGATTTGACTGGAATCTTGAGAAAGATATTTAGAAAGAATAGGAGACGAACCAACAGAAATACACTGTTAGTTTTTTGTGCATTAACTGGTTTATACAGAGTGTGCAAAATGAATGCTGATATTGTGAAGAATCTGGTCGGGCAATTTTCAGTGAAACCACATTTTCACCGACTCTCTGCTTAGCAGGATGGCAAACTTGTAAAACACTCGATCTAACCAGGTCAAAGTCTATTCATAGAACTTACCCTATGCATAGTTTCGATGTGGGGCCCACTTCCAGTCGCAAGTTGTTAACTAATTAGTGGCGGTTTAAGAACTAATGTAACATAATCAGCGGCAATGGACTGGCTAATTGGGTCATTCGGAGACGTTACGTGACCGATGCAAAAATAATCCTGCTGGTAGCAGCAATTACCAATTACTTGCAAACATTTGCTATTAGACTTTTTTAAACAACAACGCATCCATATACCATGAGTTTCGAAAGAGTGGCTGGAAAGGGAAAACAAAATCTGAGTCTCCATCGCACTTAATTAGTCGGTTTAAATAAGGACAATCGGGTCGAGTAGGATGATTATATGACAATGAAGACCGCACCTTTCTGCGTCAGTAGTTTACGCTTCAGGCTGACGACCTGACCCTGTGAACTCCACATAATTTGGTTCGATACTTTGGTCTGTTCGATTTTGTCTAACAAATTTTGAAAAAAAATTTGAAAAAAAAAAGAAATGAAGCCTTTCAACAAGCCGTCGTTTCGGATGAATCGATAATTTCAAGGTTCAGAGGGTCAAATCTGCACAACAGTGATTTGAGACGTTATCCTCTTTAAAGGGCCAATTATCGCTCTGCTATCCCAAAAATTGCGATCCTTCGTCGGGCTGAAAATCCTCCGACTTTACACCCACAATTCTTCAAAACGATTGAGCACTTTTCCCTTCAAGATAGCAAATTAAAGGGCAAACAGCCATACATTTTTCCATCATCTTTATTGATCGTTTCACCTTAAACTTTCCGCAATAAAAACCGACTGATTAAAGTGGCCATGCTGATTGTGTCACACCTACCAGTTGATGCGAACAAGGTCGAATTAAGGGGTGCCAAACAAGTAACATTTGGGTACTAATCGGAAGCGGTTGGCCTCACAATCGTTGTTAGAAAACACGTTTACCGAATATTAATTGCGGCCATTATTTGCCTGATTAGATGGGTGGGATTCTGGGAAAGTTATGGGAATGAGCAGCTTATTTTATGCTTGAGTAAGGGAAAACATTTTTTGATGAAAATGACAAAATTCATGTTAGCTCTTTCGCATTCAAAACATTTAATGCCCAATCTTGCCTATTTAACGGATCTTTAAAAATGTGCAAGTTACCAATATAAAGATTCAGCAAATGGCCACCCTGTATAAATTTTGCAGAAAACGTAGGGGATGGATTGAAAGTAATCCAAAAATCAGGTTTTTCTACTGATTGCTTGTCCTGGAAGCATTGAAGAAAGAAGAGTTTAAATTAAACAATCGCCGGAGCGTGCACTTAATAAGCATCTTCAAGAAAAACTGTCGTCAGACACTATGGGCAAAGAGGTTTGACAAAATACGCAGACAACTGGAAAGGTTTTTCAAATTTCAGCCAAAAATCATTGGCTGACTGAACAGGCATTAAAAAGTCCAAAACACTTGCTCATACATTCGGAGAACTAACTTAGATGTTCAGAAATTGAGACCTCTGAAGGAAGCGTCGTGTTAACAGCTACTTATTCCCGTATAATAAATAAAGTTTTATATTCTCTAGTCAACAAAAGACAGCGGAAGAATTAAATGCTCTAATTGAGAATCAATCCACTTCATCCAGACCAATAAGAACGCGATCGGCTGATTCTATTTCGGGATTTTGGGAGCCAAAGTTGTGGAAAAACCGGCTCGGCCAAATGGATTTAGTGGGTTAACGGATCCGAATTTAAATTTAGCGCCTTATTGTCGCTTTGATTTATATGAAAAGTTCGAACTCTTTCGGCTTTGGGACGTGACCGATTGCTCGAACTTCATTCATCCGATTCAAGTGAATGGCTGCTATGGAAATTCCGCATCAATGCAATTTGTGTGGCCATTTAAAGAGGCAATTTTTTAATTGTTTTGCCATTCAGTAGCTCGCAGGTAGAAGAAATTAATTACTTAATAATCACGTTCAATTACTATTAATTACTTTAAATAACCAGTCAATATCCCAATCAAAATGGGAATCTCATGCTCGAATGCACCAGCGAGTTTAAAAGTATTTCAACAGCGACTAGCTGAAAATGGAGGATTTTTATTATTATTCCAATCACGCCCCCACAGGATACAAAATCCGATACGAGCAAAAGCGCAGCCCCCTTAATCGGATACCTTCCTAGTGGAGGTGTCGACGTGGGGTAAAAAAAGACTTGCGGCTATTTTCGTGTTTTTACATACATATTTTTATCTGTGACACAGGAAGAGTTAACAGTCAAGTCCACTTTTAGCTTATCCTCCATTCGAGTTCATTGCACGCTAGTGGTGCTACAAGCAAGGCCTGCGAGACTAGCAGCCGGATGTTTCTATCAAAAGCTCGAAAAGCCACTAAAACATTTAAATAAAATTAATCATCACGGGAAGCAAAGCATTTTTGTAAATATCCGAGAATCTAGAAACGGAAAATTAAGTGCTTAACAAATCAAGTGGCGTTAAGTCTGGATATCTTGGTGGCCACTCTCCCAGTGCATTTCCCAGGCGCTTTTACTCTAAGCAAGTGCATTTTGCTAATGCAAATTAAGGATTTTAAGAATTTTTTGAAGCGGTTTTTCAGTACCTAGGGAGAAACTTTCCGCTTCGAGTAGTAAATAAGTTAGAAAATGTCATACCACTATGGAGATAAGAGAACCACACAGTTTTCAACGGAGAAATCAGGACAGAAAATTCAGCTGGAAAAACTGGATTCTTGGATGATTTGCACTTTGTAGTTTATTTGTCGAAGAGAACATTTCCTACTAATCGCCGTTGATGTCGGCAACAATAATACGTTTCGCGTAACACCATAATGCAGAAAATCGAAATATGCTGACCAATTTCCCGTAGAAATGCCCATATAATGAAGGACAATTTACAGTTAGTCAACTGGGTTGATGTCCTGTGCGAACCAATTAATTATCAGCCGACTTAGGCTGTCTAAAGTTAATAATTCAAAGACCATTGAATCCTTTGTCCGGCTACTATGTTATAGAAAATTTGCATAGAAAATGGTTTGTGAGGCGAGCCTGGAACGTTACGGGCGCTGGTGGCCCGCCTTCAGTTAAGTAGACCCTCTTTATGGTATTTGTATGAAAGAATTCTGAAACTTACGTAACAACGATCGTCCACGCTGATTCCACGTTGTTTATTGTTCGGATTAACCAAGTGTCAAGTTTGAAGAACCTGCTTTTGGTAAATTGCTAGAATTAGCGGCGCTCTGGCAAGCGGTAGGGAAATGGAAGCGACTTTTTTTGGTTGCTGACCCAGAATCACTCCGGCATGAAAAGAAATCGTGAAAATTCACATTAAACCAGTCAGGGTTGCTGAATTGTTGCAATGAAAACGTGCTGGAAGCAGTTGGAAGCATTTTCAGCCCACATTAGCTTCGTCTTTTACATAAGAGCTTCTCTCACGAAGAAACCGGTTTTGGTATCAACATATTCCCACACAGGGCTGATTTGCTGCGAAGGAAAACTCTAGGTCTCATGAAAGCTTCTAGGATCCAAGTAGCAACAAGTTCTCATAGTTTATCCAATAAGTGTGAGAGAAACACAACCAATGTGGGTTCAAATTCAAAAAAACCCACGCTCTCATTTTTGCGGTGCTGCGGAGCTGAATCTTCATGCCTCCATTATGGTTCTCCATTACTCCCGCTGCCTCCAACTATTTCTGAGCGTCTTGTGCTGTCTTTTCTCTTTTAAGAACCTGTTGAAACCCCGTCACGACAGAAGCCATTTAAAAAATGTCTGCAAAAAGTCCATTCTTTTACGACTTTCCAGCTCTAGCCAGAGAACTTATTGGTTCCCCAAGACGTTCCCACATCGAAATGAGTGCTTACTGAACTACTGAACACAGCCCGAGTGCTTCCCATGTTTTTATTTATGTACACTAGCCCGAGATAGCATTAAAATTTGATAAAAAAAGGTTCGACGACCTTAGAAAACCGAAATGATACGCGATGTGTGCCAGATGTGTTAAAGAATAACAAGGGCACTACCCCCTGAAGACGCCTGCGGTGGTGAAATATCGATACAAACGCGATGGTATTTGTATGTTTACTTTCAACCGTGATATGTTGGGTGGGTTTGCTTTGTTGCATCTTGACACGACGTGGGGGTGGACCGCAATATCTCACATTAGGTTCTCTTGGGACCAGAAAAAAGCGAATTTATAGCCGAGGAAAACATGCAACTTTTGCGTAAATTGAACGATCGACTGAAGGAAGATTCACCACCAGGAAGTTGCAATAAACAAACAAATCCAATGGGAAATGAATGGCGTTTGTTGCCCTAAACAAGTGCCCGTTTTAAACCCAATTCTGCGGGTCATCGGCCGATAGATGCACTTTGTTACCGAACTTTAAGGACCATCCTAGAGCGTGGTGTGAAGAAATGCAGCTCATTTTTCCACTGGTGGTTTCAGTTCAATGGCTTCGGAGGAACTTAGAAGGCCAATTTTCTGACGCGGTTTTTTCAACTTAAAATCGTTAAAATCTGGCCCATTGAAATTTTTTGCGCCTCTTTCTCTTCTTGAAAAACTTCTCAGCATTGATTCAAAGTTGATTGAAGATTCCAAATCCGAAACGACGCAAAGTTTGCCTAAACAAGCATTTAAACACACAACTCAACCGGGTGAAAATCAGGTGATCATACAGGCCATCTGTGCCTACCTAATGTTTTTTTAAACCATCCTGTGTATGTGTGTGATATTGCCGAACTGATGCCGAAAAATATACCGGGTGTTTGACTCTGTCGATAAAATCCGGCAGGCGTTCTTAGAGCAAGTGGGCTATCCTCCTTTTGTAAAAGCCAAAACCTACAAACACCCTGTATACTATTCGCTTTTCTGCATTTAATTTCGCTCGATTGCATCATTTCCCCATTTTCCTGAGAAGGTAATGATTTATTCACACATCGACAGCAAGTGGATGGTAGAGGAAGCAAAAATTCTCCATGCCTCAGATTTTTCGCCTTGATCAAATGAGAATCGATGTCTATTTGTCTTCCAACCAGCCAATATTCCTCCTGTTCACATTCGTCATTCGTGTGTTTTCCTAACATATCAACAAAACTACCATTTAACGATCATCGACACCATGGGGGCGTGACGGTATTTGAACAAAGCTCCGGAGGGTGACGACAAACACCCTAAATCCACCTGTGAGTCGAATTCTCGTTCCATCCGAAGAAAGAAAAAACGAAAGCGTTTCCATGGGGTTGATGCTCAGCAAGACAGGTTCTTGACCTGCCACATGGGGCGAGTGAGAAACCAGTTAAGATTGATGCTGGGGGGGTTTCTTCGGTTGTTTATGGAATCACTTTAATAGTCTGGGATCTGGTGGAACGGCCCATTTTACTCTGGGGTTTTCTATAGGAGTTTCCGCTCAGTTGATGTGGTTTGATTAGTTTCTCGGGCGGTAAAACCGTGAGGAAAATCGCAAACGAAATTCGATCTTTTCGCAGCCCCAGTACTGGCAAGCACCAATGGGAGAACTGAGGGCCTTTGCCCACGTACTAAAGCAAGGGATGTTCATCAGTTTTTTCCTCTGCGAGATGACAAATGACTTATTTAGGTACTTCTTTGTTCGCTTTTTATGTTGGGGGCATAGAGGCTGAGGATGACGGAACAGTTCTGTTAAATAACATTCCATGAACTGTGCCTGGGAGGGTTGCTCACAAAGAGCTCGATCTTAAAGGGCTTGAAAATAATTATCTTCTTGTAGATCACAAGCGAACTGTTTTGTGGGAAACTGTGTCTTTTCGTGTCGCTGTTTCCTTGGAGCGATTTCACCGAAACTCTTCATTTTCTGCAAGTCTTCCATATGTGCTTCTTAGAGGGTCGATGAAAGAAAAAACTGGTGAAATTCTAGGCGACCAAAATAAAAGTCAAAGCAATCAAAGTTCACTATGCAACAGGCATCACCATGGAGGGCGATGACCGAGCATCATTACGACACACGGGGTTATTAAACAAGTGAATAACGTTACCATCAGCCCTTCTCCTTCTACCACCCGGAGGTCGCAGGAGGGCGACAAAGACGGAGAATCGCCGAGGAGGAAGAATGCGGCGACGTGCTCCAAGTTACTCAGCCAACTATGACAACGGGTTGGTTTCTTTTCTAGTTCTGTCTTACAGTTTTATAAGGTCCTGTGAGAAAGTTCTCGAGATCGGCGTTTTTGTTCAAAATCGCGGTCGTGCCTCAGATTTCTTTGTTCTTTTAAGGGCAAAGCGCGATCAGTCTTTTGAAGGTGGCGATGAGTCATTTTTACCTGCATTAATCACACAGAAAATTCAATTATCTCTTTGGGACTTCATGGGGATGAATTCCCTAAAAACGGGGCGTTTTCGGAAACAAGGACTTTTTAAATTCGTTCTTCTATCACAGATAATTGCATTTTTTGATGGTCTTAAGCTATTGCTAACTTATGAAGTTATCGGAGCAAGAGTCACTAACTTTCGGGCACCAGCGGGGTCTAAAACTCCTTATATCTCCGAAAGGGCTCGAAATATCCTCTGTAACTCTGCCTTCCGCTGCGAGTGTTATTAGAGATTCCTAATGTGTATGGAGGTAAAAGCAAAAATTTACAAAAATGTCAATTTTCAGGACGTCTCGCAGTTTAAAAGGTCATATCTGGGCAAATATTCGAACCATCTCAATCAGCCTAATGACTTTCAGATAGAGGGTTTTAAGTGCTGTATTTCGACAATTAGGGGTTATCGTGCATTCCTAACCTTTAAAGAGATATAAGCCAAAATAAGGTCACGATAAAGTCGAAAACCGCCCTTATCTCGGAAATGGTGAAGACTATCCTGGTGAGTCATCAACCACTTTTCGGCTGAGCGTTTTGAGGGGCATTTTTGCCTCTTTGCAACCAGGCGAATTTTCTAACCCCTAGATGGACAACCTAAAAGTTGCTGAAATATTGCGCAATTTTCAGTTATTACTCGGAATTGGTCGAACTTTACGAAAATCTTCAGGAGCTTTTTCCAGCAACCATTTCGATGGAACAATATGGGACTTTCCTCTCCCCTCGCATATTAACATCACGCAAACTTTCTAACCTCAAAAGAAATAGAAGCAAAACTAGGAAAACCTAAACATTTTCGAAGTTTTTGACCGGGAAACGGTAAAAATATCTGATTGACAGGCCATTTTTATGGAGGATCTGAGCATTTTTTCTCCCCTCAAGCGTCCGGCAAAATTGCCAACCTGAGAAGAGCTGGGAAAACCTAAACATTTCAGCAGCTTATGCCTCGGAAATGGCAAAAACTGATCAGTTTTAAGAGCCATTTCAATAGAGCGTATTTTTTCCTCAGGCATTAAGCGGAAGCTTCAAGAAGGCTAACATTTTCACTCACATGTGGGAAATGAATGAAACTATCGCAAAAACTATTAGTACTTTCTAGATAAACCTTGATGGACTTCCTAATTAGCCGAAGAAGAACTTCCATATCGGTTCAAAGGTAAAAGCAAAGTTGTCTGCAATGCTGAAGTATTTCCAAATAGATTCTTAGGAAACTTTGGCCAATCCTAAGAGAATATTAAGAGAAATGTGCCAGTGTTTGGAAGAAATACTGGAAAATCGTCTCATTTTCCCAACTGATTTGTTAATGGATGTGGGATCTACTCAGGAAAAAATGATCTGATGAAATCTTGAGAACCGGCGCTTGGTCGGATTTGAGTCTCTCTAGTGACAAAGCCAAATGCCGACGTATTAATAGATAAAAAAGTCCCCATTATTGAGTACAAATTGTTACGACCATCATGGGGTGAATGCACTGCTAGATCGCTACCGTGACGTTGTGAGCCGACACCGCTTCAGCTCATAGCAAAGCCATTTTACGCTTTTTTCCTAAAAACTAAGAATGTATCTATCGACTAGCACTATCAGGGTACTGCATCGATAATGAGTTTGGGTTTGCTCGGTACAACGAAGAAAATGCCGAATCGATAGCCATTGACTATGCCTATCCAAAAGCCACCAGTCATCCATCCAATGAAGAATTGTTATTTTTGATGGGATTTTTTCGAAGGTACTGAGCCCGACTGTTAAGCTGATCGTCCAGCAGTTGTCCTTTCTCTTCGCCAAGTCCTAACTAGACGAACAATTTAATTAACTTTGCAATTTCCTCAGGGTACCAAACGATGAGTCGAGTTTCACCAAGCGGCGTCCTCAACTGTTTAGGTATACATGAACGTCGCTCACTTGTTACGATCGATGCAAATTTATTCACATTTTATGGACGTGCCTTAACAATGGCTCCATTCAAATATTTCACTATAATAATTAACATTGTTCAATGTCGTTTGATGATTACTCAACCACCCTTGATATGACGCAAAGATCCACATTCCGCCCCCATTGAAATTTGGTAAAGTTGATTGGGAAACATCTGCTCTGTGCGATACAATTTATCTAGAGGGTTTAAAACATTTATATTGATCCAACCCCCATCTGCTGATAACAGCTAATGCCCTATTTACAAGGGTGACGATAACGGGGATTTGATAGCAGCAGCGTCCTGATGATTCAAACAAAAAAACAACCGATAAAGCTGCTGGCCTTTGTTAATGCGACATTTTCAATAAAATCAACTGCGTTCCAGTTGCGTCTATATTTACCCCATCATTAGCATGTATAGGTATAATTTTAGACTGGCTAAATTAAGCAGTTCGCTCAGTGCAAAACATTCGCCACCCAGGTTATGGTTGGCTTGGGAAAATCACACCCAAGTGCGGAAAAACCGCAGTCAGTTTCCTGGAATAAAGAGAAAGCGGAAATAAAAGTATATGAAAACTGAAAATGCGAGTTTCTTCATCTCAACTCTTGAATAAAAATAGTTGAACAGAGTCAAAGGCCTGTGAAAACTGGCAAAAAATGTGCAACTTAGTCGTGTGTCTTAAATGAGTAACGAGAGTATGAGAAATATTGGCTAGATTTTGAATCAAACTAGTGAATAAAATACATCCAGATTTTTTGTTTCTGTGGCAAAATGCCTAAATATGACGAGAAAAGTGGAAATCTATCTACATTTTTCAGCACTTTCTATGCCTGTTTAAGCCCGAAAAACCAACAAATCAGTTTCAGTCTAATAATTCTTCAACTTAACGCGAAACGTGCAAATAAATGTTTGTCAATTTTGCGGTTAAACTGAAAGCAAATGAGCTTTTCTAGGTATTGCAATGACAAATGAAACTGGATCTGTTCGGAATGATCGATGTAAATACGTATAGATCTCAAGATGTGTTAACCTCAGGCACCCCCAAATCGGTTTTGAGTCTGTTAGCTTTCACCGTTTGGGTTTGGCCTGAAAATAACACTTTCAAAGCCTGTATCATTTATTTAGAGCCTAAGTTTGATTGTTCTCAAATTTTTCGTTAAATGTTGCGTTTTCATATTGCATTTCTTCCAAATGTAAATATTTGATCGCTTTAGCTGTTAAAATGGCAAATTGAAAAGTTGTTCTCCAATTGACTGAAATCTTTGCGACGTGAAAAGCAACTAAAAATTCGATTCCAATCGATTAGATTCTCAGGTTTTGCCACCAAAAGTCATGGAGTCGTCGATTTAGTGGATCTAATCTCAACAGTTTACTTGTATGGAAAATATTGCCATTATTGCCATTATTGGCAATTTCGGTGTTTTCATTTACAGAACGAACCATGCATGAGCACAAATTACACCAATTTATAGCAAATTTTGTTCCAAATGTAGTCAAAATGTATGGTTTTCGAACTCCAAGTGGTCAAGCAAACGATCTTTTTCTAATAATCTCTCCTGTTGCATCAGAGAGGGCAAATGCAGTTTTCCAACTTAGTTGGTTTGTTGAAAGGAAAGAATGAGGATAAAAAGGTGATATTGTAAATGTAATGTCTGTTTTTTCCACCCACAAGCGCAAATAATGCAGCATGGTACGATTTATGTGCGATCATACTTATACATATTAGGTATCTGTGAACTACATCCGTACGTGTTCAACCGCAACAGATACTATCATAATTTGTACAACAAAGTACCGCCTGTATGGGTACAAATTGGCACAAAATCTGTAGAAAACAGGTCGAAGGTGAAGAGTTTCGAGGGTTTTAAAAATGAACTTTCCCAGTTAGGGCTGTAGTTCCAACGTACTTGTAAACTTCCTCCCATTTTCTAAACTGAAAAATCATCCCCTAATTGCACGCGTTTCCAGGTGAAGAGTCTGGAGCGTTTTAAAGCAACCTTTAGGAGGAAACTCTTTGGGCCCGGAAACTCGTTGATATGAAATCCGATGCGGTTTGATTTATTATCAATTTCTCGACCGATCAATTTCGGTTCCTTCAGCGTTTATCTTCCGCAGGTTATCATTAGATGCACCGCTCATCGGCTACAGTATCAGGACAGCGTCACCGTAGGTCCTCTAACATAAATTGAAAGGTCTTTGACTCGTCAGATAAACTTTCGAGGGTTTCCTTCCAAAGTGCCGTAACAGGTGACGAATTTGATTAATTGCTGATGCGCTTTGGCCTCCTCGCTTGCCTGACTTAGGACTAGTTGGGTGGCTGGAATAGGCAGCTTGTTTACAAATGTGCCAAATAATATTTCCTGATGACTTAGACAGGCAACATGTTTAGGAGGTGGGATGTTTCCAGATTTTTGTTCAACATTTTCTCGGATGTTTTGAACATATTTTGCAAATTTATTTCGCAGATGTATGCGACCAAAATCCTGAGCTTTGGAGTCAAAGAACTGCTAATGGCGCTCCCATATTCATTTATGCGCCCCCAGCTAATGATGACTAAGGGGATTTTAAACATCTACAAATTGAAAATCAGTCGCTCAAACTGTCCTTGCAACTCCCCACCTGGTGCCCATAGCGTGAAGAGCAATTTTTTTGGGCAGGAAAACGCGATGAAATGTAGGGTTTGAATAGGAAAATCAGACACAAATCAGTTGTGAAAAGAAGTTTTGGAATTGAAGATGCAGAAACAGATGAGATTCGGTTGATGGATGAACGAATGGAATCGAGAGGAAGACAAGAATTTCCAGGCGCATCGAACGCAGATTATTGGTTAGAACAAAACTGGCCGGAGCTGGAAACTTGATTATTTTCCCAATCTTGGCAAGGTTTTGGCAAAGTTGCACAAAACAGAATAGAAATCAATTGAGGATACGGCAAAATGTACATATTTTCAAAACTCGATTTTGTGGTCGACATCTAGATATTCTTTATAGAAACTTAAAGAATTGCTTAATAGAAACTTCGCTAAAACTGGAATGACCTGAAAATTTAAAGGATTTTTAGAAATCCTCAGAGCGATGAGGGCGGCGAATTTTCCCAATAATTTTTTGTCAACTTTTGCTCTCTGGTCGGTTTTAAGATAGTCCTTAATACTTACTCGGTAAAGAACTGAACAAAATTATTTGGTTTTTGTGACCAACTCGAAGCTGAAATTGGTTTTCTAAAGTTTCCTGCAAACCGCTGAGGCGAATTTTCTGGCAAAATTAATATTTTAGAGACCTTAAGAACCTTAACGGTTTTCGTAAAAAACGGTAAGAATTTATTTCCGTTTTTGTGCCAAATTCGCCACTGAAAAAAGTATTTGTAAAATGTTTACAAAGCTAAAAATGTATCTTGTAATTTTTCGCGTAAAAGTCCTCCAGGTCGTCAGTATTTTTAAGTAAAACTGCAAAAAGAGCGTTTTTGAGCAGAAAGTAAAGCATAAAAAATAATTGAGTCGAAACTAAAAAACCACATTGGACATACAGGAATGGAGGTGACGAGATTTCCAAATAATCTGTTCTCTGCACCATTTGGTGTTTTTTTTTTAATTAAAAGGTTAAATAACATATCAACAATAACATAAAACAAAGGCAAATTATTTATAACAAATGTTCGAAATGACCGTCCATTTCCAGGCACTTGTAAATTATTTTTTCAAAACAACTGCAAACTCTGGAAAACATTAGCGGAGTTACAGTTTTAAAAGCGTCTCTTATGCGTATTTTCAAATCGTGTGAAGTTGTCGTAAGCGTATGGTAGACAATTCCTTTTATGTACCCCACAAAAAGAAGTCTAGTGGAGTTAAGTCCGGTGATCTGGGGGGCCAATTTTGAAACCCATTTCTGCCAATCCAGCTGTTTTGAAAGTTGGCATTTAAAAATTGCCGAACTTCGCAGTGATAATGAGGCGGAGCTCCATACAATTGAAGCCACATGTTGGTTCTAATATTGAAAGGGACTTCTTCTAATAATATTGAGAGATGTTTATTAGAAGCTGGAGAAACATCAAACCATTTAGATGTCCTTCAAAAAAATTGGGTCTAATTAAATATTAGCCCAGTATTCCACCCCACACATTAACTGACCAACTATTTTGATTTTTCATGACCCTCTGTGCGTATCAGAATAATAATGAAAGTTGTATCTATTCACGAGACCATTGTTATGAAAAGTACATTCATCACTAAATAACACATTTTCGAAAATTTTTTCATTTTCTGCCACTTTATCTAACACCCACATGCAAAACTGTTCGGTTTTCAAAATCATTTCCATAAAGTTCTTGGCAAAGCTGAATTTTATAAGGATAAAAGTTGTGCTTTGTGATAATTCTGGAAATACTTGATTGACTAATGTTAGTACTTTTGAATATTAGATTTCGACTAACATTGGGATTTTCGATAACTGAACCAATTATCGTGATAACATTTTCTTCATCTTCAGTGGCAGATTTCCTTGTAATGGGTTTTTATAATTGACACTCCCAGTTTCCTCAAATTGGTGTGATAAGCGCTTAAAAACTGTTGGCTTAGGATGATTTGTTTCAGGAAACTTTTGAGCATAAACTCGAGAAGCCAATAAACAATTTTTATGACAGTCTCCAAGGGTGAAAATCATGTCAATACGCTCTTCTCTCGGATAATTCTTCATTTTCACTTAGCAACACAATAATAATATTAAAATAACGACCAACACGTCTACAAGTACATAAAACAATACCACTCTAGGTGTCAAAAAGTGACGTTGCAGTCTAAACTGACAATTAAAATAAATGATTTGACATGTGTAAATGGCATAGGCAACTTGGATACATTGGAACCTTAAATTAAACAACACCAAAAGGTGCACAGAACGACTAGTTGACGTTGACGTTGACGTATTTTGTTTATTATCATTGGGATATAAAATATTATTTCTTGTTACACCAAACTACGAAGCGTGAATAACCCTGTATGTTATATTATTTTAAGTAATCCACGGAAATTGTTTAAACTTTTATTTGTTACTTTTCGGTAGAAATCTGCATGGTATCGGTAGATCTCTGTCACTGAGTTACCCAGACCTAGTTTGGCATGGATAAATTGCGATGGGTCCCGATGAGACACCGTGTATACGCGGATGATGGGTGCATGATAGCGGAAAACGATGACATCGGCCAACTTTTCACCTGTTGCCCCGACATGCGAAATTTGATCTGAGAGTCAAAGTGTGGTAAACGAGGTGCCGATTACCATGGAGTGCACCCTCAGCATGGCGGGCGAGCGGGCGATACGGGCAGGAAAGTGTTACGAGAAGTCAAAAAGTCGTCCTCTTTTCAAGGGGGGGTCAACCACCCCGGCGAATAGCGTGCACGTGTATCCCCATTTCGAGGCGCAGTCCAAACGGGCACTGCTTGAAACCCACCAGCGCACGCCTACGGTCACTTCACTGAGCGACTGTTTAAGCCCTCGATGTGAGAGCTAAAATCTAGTCGGCCAGATGTGGGGAAATCTTGACTGAACGCCCGCGATCCCCACAACCGAGCTGATCATCTAGACATCCACGATTTCCAAGGTTAACTCGAGCATTGTGGTGGTGGTATCCTCAGCACGGGTTGCGCCGGGGCACGAGCGAGTTCTACTTAGTTACTGGGAGGGTGTGCGCCACTGCTTCACTCCGTTTGTTCATTTGCGCCCCGAGCCCGGTCGTACCCCCGAGCTAGTGCCGTGCGATCCTGCCATCTTTCGCTCAACCCGAACTGCATCATGTTGTGTTTGGATGTGTTTCAATAAATAAACTGTGGAGTTTTCAATTGGCTGACGCCGACACTACTGGGAAATTTACAAGGACGAATTATTGCGTAAGTGTTTAACTTTGAGATTTTGCGCGGACACCCCGCAAAGCGCGCGCATGACATCACCGGCAATTTTAAATTCGCATCCTTCACTCCTCCAACACTTCACTTCTCCGCTGCCTTTATCACCCACAATTCACCATAGCAAAGTGATAATCGGCCGAGGGTCCCCGATTGCCTAAGCGGGTTCACACTCCGCCCCCCATCCAGATTTTCCACTAATTTCTCCCGGCTGGGAGAATTTTTCAAAACACTCCAAAATGGTGTCCTGCCCGTGCGCGACCTCATTCATATCAATAGATTGGCTATTATTAAAATATAGGGTGGAGGAATTCGCGGAAAACGGGCGACGATGCCGAGTTGCCACTACTGTCCCCTTTTGCACGACATTTGGCTCGCCTCTCATCAAACAATCACCCTGAACTCAATTTCAACTGCGAAATAGTGCGTCTCCTTTTGATACACCAGAAAACTCCCCATTAACTCCTCCCTCCTCCCATCGTGTTACAAAATTCAGTAGTTTTTAGAACTTCCGTTTGTTTCCATAAACAAATATTGCCCCCAGCACAAAATTTCCGCTCATGCTTGGAAAACATGTATGTTTGCATGATAGACGCTAGTCAGACTGATTAAACCTATGCACAATCTATTTTGAAAAACTCACCAGGGGCCAAATCGGGCAGGTTCGAAAACTGCAACAAATCAATTTTTTAAACCGCGCCGTTATGGCATCCTTCCCATTTTTCTTAAAACTGCTAGTTCATCCTGAACATTTTCGAAAATGTTCAGAATAGGGTGTTTTCACTTTTTTTTTAACGTTGATATATAGAAAGTAGTTATAGCAAACATTCCACTGGTATAATTTTTTTGCCAAAAAAGTCCGTAATAATTTCAAAGCGAATTGAAATTCAAATCAGATATTTTCCGCCAAAAACGCCGAATCCGTATCGTCGGTTGCCTATCCCGATTGTGACGTAGCAGGTCATATCAACAAAGTGACTCGTGTTTATTTTGTTGTTTTCGCAGCTTTGTTTTGTTATTTCATTTATTGTGATTATCATTATTTTATTGATTATATAAGTGGTGTTTTGTGCCAGGATGCCTCAATAAGTGCTCCAAACAAACTCTTTCCAACCGTTCCTCATGATTATGCACGTAAAGTTTTACGGTTCAAAGCAGCTAGACGTGGTGTTCCTAAATCAAAATCAATGTTTTTTTGTTGCGAGGATCATTTTATTGAAAGTACTAACAAAAAGCTAATGATGAGGCAGATAGAATATGCCTTTGATGGTACTTTGTGTTCTGGGCAAATTCTACTTTGTATAGTGCAAAGAATCCTCGCGTTTCAATTCCACATATCCGATATCATCATATTGTTCTCGTGATGCCCAAAATACAAATTTAAGAGTTCATTTTACTTTCCATGTGTATAAGTTAGGTTAAGTTGAATAAGTGAAGTTCTGTATATCATTTACCTAATTTAAACCAATGCAGACAGATTAGTATATCAAGGAGAGAATAACTAATAATGAATTTACGGATTTTTACTCACGCTTCTGCTTTGACACCCTTAAATTCGGCTGAATTAAAGCGTTCATCGTTTTTTAAAAATTCGGTAACCATAAAAATATGTACACATGGTAAATTGTTTGTTGACCCTTCAAGGAATCCTTCTGAAGCCATTTTTAGTTTAACACAAACTATAAATTATGTAAATCCACAAAATAATTAATGAAACACAACCACACAACTAAACACTATGCACAGAACGTAAACAAGCCGCCATTTATATGACCAGAGACGTCACAACCAATAGGATTGCGTTTCAGAGATTCATGAAGAATTTGAATTTTAGCTGAATTTGTTTATTAAATATTTAACAAAATAGAAATGGATAGATAGTATAAACTTATTTAATCTTTCATATATACATATTACCATAGATTAATGTTCAGTTTGTAGGAATTTTTGATACAATGAAAACACCCTATTTGCGAGTGATTTGTAATTTCGTGCTCATATACATATACAGTATGTATATAGGTGATAGTGCACGTTATTTTCGATTATTTTGCTATACATATATGATTTTATACTTAGGCACCTAACACTTAATCACCTCCTGTACAAATGCATCTACTCACTTACCAAACACCCTGTATACCAAAGTGATTTTTTACTGGTTGTCCTAAAACTTTACTTTTAAAATTCAATTGCCAATTTGTGGCTTATTTTAATTGGAACACCCTAAATGTTTTTGCATCATCGGTTGAAGGATTTAATCCTCTTAAAACTAATTATGCCATTAAGCCTCTGAAACCGACGGGGTTTCCGATAAGTGCGAAAAAGTCATCAATCAGGGTCGAACCTCCAGTAGCTACCAGATGATATACCTAATAAAACTGCCAAGAAACGGCTAACATTCCCAGAATTAAAAAGTGTCTAATATTGCGACAATATTATTAAAAGAAAAACAAAAATAGTTTGAGAGCGAATTGCGATTTTTTACAAATATGCTGGAAGTAGCCGGAATTCTCCCACTGAAAACAATCGAATACCTATTTGGGGAGAAAGTACACTTTAGTAAATTAGAGACGACATTTTTCAGCCGGAATGCATGGGGTTTTCACGGTGTTCGGGTGTAGAATGTGACCTTAAAGAATCATTCTGCCCATTAGAACCACATTTCTAAAAATTGCACCAACTGAGAACATTTTTTGCCGGTTTGTTCAGATGCAAAGAGGCCGATTATTCATTCTCCAATTACTTAGAGGCGCTGAAAATGCCCTTTTACTGCTGTTTTGGTCAGTAGATTGTTGCCAAAACTGCTTGAAGACGTCATTACTAACAGGCCATGGACGCAATCGGCGATACGGTAATCTCGCCTCTATGTTTAGACTGCATTTGAGCGATTTCTATTTGTCTTTCCCTGGAAAACATTATTATTATTGCTCACCCGGTAGGTTGTGGTTTAGTGGGATTTTAATTTTATTTAGGTAAAACGACGCGCTTTATCAGAAAGCAAAATAATCCTGGTTTACGAATGTTTCATGTTTGGGTCTTTAGGTCGAAAACTTACGAGACTACGACGTGCAGATGACACAGCCATTGTCAGGCAGATTTTCATCTTACTTTTGTTTTACGGGTGAAATTGTCGCGGTTCAGGTAGAAAAGAACGAAGTTCTGTTAGATTTAGACGTTTTAACGAAGATCCGGAAGAAACCCGCAAATTCCATTAGCTAAGTTAAACATGCGTCTAAAGGATCAGTTTGCCCTTAAGAACACTTAGTCACTTGGTTTGTCCAAAAAATTGCCGCAAAACACTTGGAAAATGGTGAAAATCAGGTTTAGATGACGCAGTATTTATATAATAGTTTTTGCAGTTTAAGAAAACTAAACGAAATGCAATGTTGTAACGTTTTTACTTAGGCAAAATTATTCGGACTCGGAAATTCCCTCGACTCGTTTGGGTGAACATTGCAGTCTGGCAACACTATGGAGATTTTTATAGGTTTGTAAAAGTTTTCCACATTAGCATGATTCTACGATGCGCATTGTTTCAAGTGAAACTGAGATACGTAGATGAGCACGCAGATCAGTCTAGGGCTTCCACATGTTGCGGTGCGAGAGTGGCAAAAGCAAAATAGACTAATAAATAGTGGATTATTTTTAGAAGACAAATCGGGTAATTTTGCCGGACTGACCGAGCGGAGCCGCAGGATGAAAGCGCTGGCATCGTTGTGGCAAAACGGCCAACTGCGCGGCCATAACGGTGATTTCCACAGTGTGCGGAGCGCAGCAGGAAAACCGTCGAGATTATGCGCTGAAAGATTCAAAGAGTTCGCGGTTCTTTGTACCCCGAACAACCCCGATATGTGCCGAACAGCGTCCGCAGGGACACACAGCGCATTTGCTGACATGGCGTTGTAACAGTGTCGTGGTGGTTTTCGTTAAATCCTGCTGCCCTTTTTTCGTTTCGTTGTTGTGGTGCCACTGCGAGGTAAACAAGCGTTTTTTCCCCACCTACCATTAGCGGCAGGCGGCCTAATGAGTCTATTCCTGCGGACGCAGCGTTTCATCCCCGAACGTCGAATCGATAGATGCGTAATAATCAATAGATCCGAACCCCCATCTGTGCGGCCCGCAGGATTCTCAACTACACCCACTTTTGCCTTGCTGGCGTCATCGTTTCAATCAGGAATAATTTGTTGAAGTGAAAAAGGGTTGCGCAAACTGGTTGGTAGGCGCCCAAGTGAATAAATTTAAAGATGGCGTTGAACCAGGGGTAGACCCCAACTACCCACGATCGGATCATTCAGTGTGGCGCGTGTGTTTGAGCTTGTGGCTTCGACTGTGATGTAACGCAGTTCCGTTCAGTTGGTTCTGCAACACCTGTGTGAATCCAATCAAATCGTCAAGACCTTCAGCTTTTCTTACCAAATGTTCAACCCATTTCGCATGTAGGTATGTCATTTCTTATGCATGAGCCGTGCCAGCTCTTACCTTGAACAGTGCTCACTTGGTCACCACCCGACTGTTGCTCATATTCCTAATCCGGTTAATTCGCTTGTTTCGATCGGATTTTGGCTACATTTTCCTACTGCCAAGTCTAACATGCGCCGCTCCCAAGCGCGCATCTCCTGCTGCTCACCGGAGCCTTGATCTCCAATTGTTTGTTTAAAGCTGGGGCGACGCCGCTAGATTTTTTCTAGGGGGAAGCCTTCAATTAAATATCTACGCCCTTGATGGTAATTTGTTGTTACTAGGGACTAAATTGCCGTCAATTGACGTCCAACAGGCAGGGGGTTTTTTCAACTTTCAACAGCGCGCCTCCCACATTCACGCTCAACACCAATTGCAATCTCCAATTAAGCGAAAAATCCACTATTCAGTTTTGCCATATTGATCTGCAGCTTTCTTACACTCGTACATACACACATACAGGCTAAATCCTTCGTCTTAAGGTGTCATCTCCACCATTGGAGGTTTCCTACCTCACACATCACAGTAGAAAAGTGTTCTCTATTCTCTATCTTCGGCTTGTCTTAAAAGTTCAGGCTAGTTCTAGTGTTTCGGAAAATGTTTCCCATTAGGTGCAGACTTAATGCGGTTTTGTTTAATTATCATTCATTCAAAACTGCTTTAACTTATGCTTAATGTCGATTTTAAATCGTTATCAGCGGCAACCATGCTTCCAGGCATGTGCTTATACGCATGGGGCACGGCGCATTTGTGGTTAGTTTTTAAAGGGTACTTTCGTAAACTTAAAATGTATAACCATGTCGAGCATGCGTAAAGTTTGCCGTTCTTGGGGAGACTCAAAATCGGTCGAAGCCTCGATATGACAAACGCGTGGATAACCTACATTTATATCTATCTATCTATAAAAAAAATTACAAATAATCCAGCTTATTTTGCGGCTTCAACGTGCCTAAATTCCCTTTTAACATCTTAAAGCGATATTCAACCGTTACGTTCCATCTCAGTAACCCAGTATAATTCGATGATTTGTCCGATAAAAGCTTGAATTTTAACAGTTAATTGATCTTAACAGTTCAGTACTTAACAGCATTAAGTTTTCGTTTCTTTACGTTGAGAAACCCCAGAAAAAGTGGTTGACTTGGTAAAGATGGGAGTCGATGCAATCGCATTTTTGCAGAACAATGAAAGCCGGGCAAAATCCACGCAAAAGTGAATTCTTGAACATTTTTATTTTCCCCGATCCTAACGAGCATTTATTCGAGCCCGATCGCCTGACCTAAATCCACTGGATTTTCCTTGTGGGGTTATCTAAGAATTTCTCTAAAAACAACGTTTTAACCGACCTAAAAGGATTGAAAAGTGTCGTTTTGAGCAGTCACAATTTTGTTCTGGATCTGTTTTTGGCCCTAAATTTGCAAAAAATAAATTTCTTGAAGTTTTTGATTTATCACAAAAATCTGATTTTACGAAACACGATTTTGCTATTTTCGAAGGATATGAAATTTGATGTGCTCAAAAGTTGCCACGTGCAAGATTCTTTTAATTCAAAAACAGTTAAACTCTTGATTTTTTAGAAACAAAAAATTAGTTTCCGATTTTATGATCAATCAGGAAGAGAAAAGGTCTCTTGAATTTTTTTTGTGCAACCCCCCGTTTTTGCGTCAAAAAATAAAATTCGAACCGTTAGAGTATTCGAGATGTCGACCGCTCAAAACATATACATGAGGTACCTTTAAGCAAAAAAAAATCTACGCCGCTGATTGATTAATTGATGATTGATTTTTTTCCAACTTTATGATCAATTTGGAAGAGAAAAGGGCTCTAGAAATTTTTTAGAGCGAAGCATCGTTTTTGAGTAAAAAAATAAAAGTCAAACCGTTGCAGTATTCGAGTGGCCGACTGCTCAAAACACATTAATATACATCGGATCCTTTTAAGTTAAAAACATACGCTACCGGTTTTTGGCAAAACAAACTCTTTTTTCCACTTTTATGATCAATTGGGAAGAGAAAAGGTCTCTTCAAATTTTTTTGTGCAACCCCAGTTTTTGTGTAAAAAAATAAAAGTCGAACCGTTGCCAATATTCCAGTGGCCGACTGCTCAAAACACTAATCATCGGATACTTTTAAGTTAAACAAATATACGCTGCTGATTTTTCGCAAAGTATTTTTTTCCAATTTTATCATCAGTTAGGAGGAGAAAAGGTCTCTTGAAATTTTTTTGTGCGAGCCCCCGTTTTTGCGTAAAAAAATTGAAGTCGAACCGTTGCAGTATCCGAGTTGCCGGCTGCTCAAAACACATTAATATACATCGGATACTTTTAAGTTAAAAACATATGCGCTACTGGTTTTGGGCAAACAAACTCTTTTCTACGTTTATGATCAATTGGGAACAGAAAAGGTATCAAGAATTTTTTTATATTTTTTCCCCGTTTTCGAGCAATAAAAATTAAAGCCTGCTGAGGACCAATGGGTGCAAAACTGGTTTAGGGTCTACTGGCTCGGTCCAGCCCTTTATTCCTATAATAGTTTGTTAATTTTAATTAATACATTTTTTCAACCAGTTGCATCCTCGACTTCTCAGCTGGTTTCCTCGGTAAGAACCGCACTTCAAGCCATTCTTAATTTTTATCCAAACGAAGCAAAACAGATTTTTTCTCTTATGCAAACCCGATTGCAAAGCTGAAGGCGCGCTAAAAAACCAGTTGGGGAATCATCATTAATGACACCAATGCAACGAAAATTTGCGCCATGCTTGATGGATGCCAAGCATATTGAATTTCGGTGGAAAACGATTATTTATTTATTTATTTGCAGCAGCACATTAAATGGCGAGAAAATTTCCTCAGGGTTTTGATTATTTAACGCTCACTCCTGGGTGGTTTCGCATTCGTGCTTACGGATATCCCTCGTAAAGTTGACCGGAATCATTAAGCTCCGCATAAATAAGACGTTCAGTTAATAACTGCCTTCATGACCCATTTAATTGTAAACGTTGAAATTACCCACATCCTTTAATCGCTTTCGGATTGAGCGCCTAGTGTGGATTTCTTCCTATGCACATCGTTAATTACTTCTAGTCATGTGCATTTCTCTTTCTAGGTTGCGTTTTTATTGGGCTTGTTCCAACTAATTACTCACATTTTYCTTGCGTTCGTTGTCCGCACTTTTCACTGCATTTACCGCTTCATTCGAGGATTTGAACGTTCTTTGCATGGATTTGTTATGGAGCAGSTGATCAGCAGGAAGGAAGTCAATGCAGACATTGCGTTCTACTTCTGTTCAATTTTTGCATTAAAAAAACTAACGTAGTCTTTAGCAAGCCAGGCCAGACCAGGCCAGATGGTTCCTTTCATCACACATGTGGAAGTGTCAATGCGTTTTTTTACAATCATGCTAATGATCGGYATTTATCGAGCAAAGAGRGCTACAAAAATTTGCATTATTTTTGGGAACAAACGCCTGTTGATAGCAAGGAGAAGTGAAGAAGTTTCCAAGGCGCCCCAAGTTGTTCCCAGTTATGCATAAGGGGCATCAAAAAATCTGACTGCCTTAATTTTTTGCTGCTGAAGATTGGTAATGAATTCTGCGAACTAAAGCGGGAAAAGTGGCAAAGCCAGCGATGAAAACGCAAATTAAACAAGAAAACGGACCTTTGTACAGGAAATACAGCATTTAAGGCTAATACTGGTTAATTTGCTAGCGCGAATCTCGCAAGAGCACATGCAAGATGGAACTTTGGCGGCCCGTTGAACTAGATTTCTTGTATGAAATCGGTATATATTTTCTGGCTTTCGTGCGCCGCCAGAACTAACTAATTGGCCCCAGGAAGATAAACATGTATTTCCTAACTACTACTTGAATGCTGATGCATTTTACATTGCTTCTTAGAACGATAGAAACAATCAAAGTACAAATTAAAACTTTTGTAGAAATATTCTTTGCAGTAATTCACCATTTGAGCCGTAAGAATGGGAGAATTTCATCACACACAGACCACATTTCTGAAAATATTTAATTTATCGGAGACATTGCAAATCTGCAAGTTGATGAGATATTTGCAGAAGGTCAATTCATGTTAATTTATGATAATTCCGCATGTAGTTAGGGTAGTGTTAAACGGTCTTGTGTCAGTGTTTAAAATTGAATCATCATTAAATTAGAGTTTTTATGCAAGCGAACCATGCGTTGGCAGCTAAATTGAGAGGATTTTAGTACGATTGAGACATTGATCGAAAAAAGTTATTTTTTATCGGGACGCCGTGTACATTATAGAGTTTTTTAATGCATGCAGGCAATATTGAGCTTTTCGGGTTTTTTGGCCGTCGTGGAAAATAAATAAACTTGAACAGGATACAGAGTCGCAAGAGAAAACTAGATTCCTCATGATAAGAATGAACCAATTTCTGTTCCAATCGTTTTGGAGAAACAGTGTCAAAAATGTAATTTGTTATAGTTTTTTCATCAGCAACTTAAGAATCGTGTAAAGGATATTTTGCGGCAGCACTTAATAGGCCAAGAAATCCATCGGGTTTAGAGGCATAGAAGGTTTTGATTGGCCCCGGACAAATTCACCTAGAAATTCTGTTTCCTGAAGAATTTTCAGCATATTCAAGATGCGCTAGATAGACCAATACTTTCTTTCCCTACCGTGATTTAAAAATTAGAAATCAATAAAAAATTATTTTTTTTTTTGCGAAAGAGTGTTGGGCGTTCTGTTCCAAACTGGCACCGATAAAATCGTCTGTGTCTTCAGTATCTTGGAAAGTTTCCCGAATTTTCAGACGCGTTTGAAACAATGAAACCCTTTGTTTCTTTAGCTTTTTTAAAATTGAAGATCTGAGAAAAACTAATCTTGTCCTGAGCAAAAGAGTGATGTGAGGTCCAAATTTTAAAGTGTCCCGCGTATGTTCTCCTATAAATGCACTAATTTGCAGAATTTTTGGTACATCAAAAATGCACTAGATAAACAAACAGTTTGTTTTCTCATCGTGATTGAAAAATTTGAAATCAATAGAAAATTGATTTTTTTTTCGAGCAAAAGAGTGTTAAACGTTATATTTTCCAAACGGGTACGGATAAAAACGTCTCTATCTTCATTATCTTGGAACATTGCCCGAATTTTCAAAAACGAATTTGAAACAACGAAACCTTTTGTTTCTTTTGCTTTTTCAAAATTGAAAATCTGAGAAAAATTAATCTTGTCCTGAGCAAAAGCCTGTTGTGAGGTCCAAATTTTAGTCTGTCCAAAGTGTCCTGCATGTTCTCCTATAAATCCACTATTTTGCAGATCTTTTTGAATATTAAAAATGCACTAGATAGACAAACAGTTTGTTTTCTCATCGTGATTTAAAAATTTGAAATCAATAGAAAATTTATTTTTTTTCGAGCAAAAGAGTGTTGGATGTTCTATGTTCCAAACGGGCACGGATAAAATCCTCTATATCTTCATGAAACAATGAAACATTTGTTTCTTTCGATTTTTCAATATTGAAAATCGGAGAAAAATGTATCTTGTGAGCAAAAGAGTCAAAACTTTTTACTTTTTTGCATTATAATGGGATTCATTAGACGTGCCATAAGTGGATATTTTACTGTATTGTAAGGTTTTTCCTAACTAAACCCAAACTCACTCCATAACTGTAAAAAAGGCTAAAACTGCAGGACAAAACATGGACAGTTTCACTTATAAACAGCCCTATTGTGCAAAATTCGCAGCCTTCAGATGCCAGCAGGTCGAACTAAGCATTTTTGAATATTTATCGCACAACAAGGGTTTATAAATATTTCGGATGTTATTGAGTTGAAGTTTGGGGATTTTGACGCTATTTCATGCTGCTAAACGTGCTAGCAGGTTTATTTTCGACTATACCCTTTCTGGTGCAGTTTTTCAGCTTCACATGTATTGTGTGTATTATCGCCAATTTTACAATTTCCTGCACTGTTAAGACCGTGATTCGACAATTTTGGTTTGAGTTGACCGGTGGGAAGACCTTGCTTAATGGCAGTAAACATGTTTTTTGGGTATGGTGACTTAATTTAATTAATCAATGGTTTACCAAACACTTGCGTGATTGCTCAAAATCAGTTTTGCAAGTACTAAGATCTGAAAAAGACTGAGAAACTGCGAACTTATTAAAAATACATCATATTTCGCTAGCCTAGCCTAGCTAGGATCGTTAATCGCGCTTGAAACCATCACAGCATCGAGCATGTTTAACTTAACGAGATGACTTTTCATTTGCGGCTACATATGCAAACGTCGTCCCAAGGTTAGCAGACCAGCCAAATTAAACACAATAGAAACCCGCCCAGTTACTACTTGTTAAAAGGCTATAATATCGCATATTTTGACTGGATGTTTTCGTTGTCGAAATGCTGCGTGATCGCCATCCTCGAGCCCAAACCCGCTCGAGTTTCTCAAAGTTCGCAATCTTTAAACCCCAGATTATGGCCGTTGGCTGAACACGCTGCTTATCGAAATGTCGCGTAAACAGCTCGAAATCGACAGAACCACAAAACGTAATGGCACCATTGTTAAAAAACCCGACCTGATAAGCGCAATTAATCATTTCAAGTCGTAAAATTTCAGGGCGGTTTTATCATCCAGCATGGAAACGCGTTGGGCGCTCAATCAAGCAATCACTTCAAGACTGCACGAACTCAGCAAATCTTTATCAGAAATACCCCCATCCTTCCAGGCTCGCCACTTGAACCAATTAAGGCTGCCAAGTATTTTAATCCATCATTATCTACAGGCGAATATACATTTACGAGGGCAGCTTGAAGTGTGCGAAAATCTAGAGCAAACCCTAAACACACTCCTTTCATCCTCTTTCACAATTTTTTTCTGTGTCAGTTCATAGCGCATATAAAGAGAAACTCCTAACGAAAAGCATTTTTTTGCAGTGTCCAACCAAGCAGCCAAAATTCCGCCTGACCTGCCTATGTCCGCACCACCTTACAGTTTCCAACCAGATTGCAACCAGCCGCTTCCAGCGGCTACCGCACCCGCCAGCATGGCCACACAACGTTTCTGCCTGCGCTGGAACAATCATCAGTCCAATCTCCTCTCAGTCTTTGATCAGCTGCTGCATGACGAAAGTTTCGTCGACGTCACGTTGGCCGTTGAAGGGCAGCTGCTGAGGGCGCATAAAATGGTGCTGTCGGCTTGCAGCCCTTATTTCCAAGGCCTGTTCATGAACCATCCGGACAAGCATCCGATTGTTATCCTGAAAGACGTGCCCTACAGCGATATGAAGTGTCTGCTCGACTTTATGTATCGTGGGGAGGTCAGTGTTGATCAGGACAGATTGACGCATTTCCTTCGAGTGGCCGAGAGCTTGAGGATCAAGGGCTTGACTGAGGTGGGTTTTTGTGGGATCCTGGACGGACTGAGTGTTACACACGGGCATTTGCAGGTGAATGAGGAAAAGTGCGATAACATCGCCAATTCCTTAAGCCAGCAAAACGCGAAAATCCCCAACCTGCAACGTATCCAACAGCAGCAAAACAAACGGTTTGCTGCTGCTGCCACCGGCTCCATGAACATGCTGGGCAACTACCTGATGCAACCCAAGAGGAAACGAGGTAGGCCTAGAAGGTTGTCGGGCAATTCTAACGGGGACGAATCGGAGGCCAAGGACTCTATAGTTCACGGTAGTCCGGAAATGCTGGAAGTTAAAATGGGTATGGACGGTTTTACAGGAAACAACTCCGACGGCAGTACCAACAAAGAGGATGAGGATGGCCTCAAAGTTAAAGAGGAGGAAGACGAACCCGTAGCTGGAACCTCTCAGGAGGGTTTTAGCGAGCGGCGGAACTCCGACGATATGCCCGTTGGTAAGTTGAATTCTATGCAAACTTTTTCGAATGAAACCCTTTTTTCAACGGAATCGCTGCTCGGTTGACTACCGGTTCTTTGGAGTTAGTTTCATCTTGCAATTGTTGCAACTGCAAGCAAACAAATCTTAACTTAAGCCAACTTAATGCAAAGTTTTCGGAGTGCCAAGTCAAAATAGCGCGCGCTGGTCACACTCGCGTTCGATTTTCCGTAACCCAATGGAGAAACACGAAATAGCCGTAACATTAAATCTAGTGTTTCAAAGTTTAGTGAAGGGAAAAGCTATAGTGCTGTCAAGTGAGAAATCACTGCGCATCGATATTTGAGAGGTGAGTTGTTTCAATTTAACATAAGTAAGGGAAGAGTGTAAGGAATGAGGCATTGGGATCGTAGTGTCGACCAACACCCAAATCATTTACCCGTAAATGCGGCCCATTCCCTATAGCTTTTCCCTTAACTAGTCTAACGTGTTACTCGTGGTGGTGATGGTTTTGCATTTGCCGTTATTTTCATCTGTTCTGCACACTGACGAGGCTCTTCATTTGATTTCAGCCACACCTGAAAATCCGCAGCCAGTGTTGCACAACAACAACGTGCATTGCATCAATTTCAACTCCTCACTTCATCAAGAGTACGGCTTGCCTTACACTTCCCGGCCGGAGTACCCGGCCGTGCTCACTTCGCCTCAACATCAGCCGCTTGAACTGCGGGTGGAGCCGAAACCGGCTCCTCCTCCTACCGAAATAGTCGACTCCAGCTCTGATCTGGAAGTAGATGAAGCTG
This sequence comes from Dendroctonus ponderosae, assembly GCF_020466585.1. Lineage (NCBI taxonomy): Eukaryota > Metazoa > Arthropoda > Insecta > Coleoptera > Curculionidae > Dendroctonus > Dendroctonus ponderosae. Next base: position 6,320,829 of record NW_026017213.1, read on the forward strand.
AACCGGGCTCAGAGCTGCGCTCTGAGCCTCCAGATGCCTCAAAACAGCCTGCAAACGGCAATGGTTTACCGCTGGATCCTGACGGGAGTTCTACTGCAAAAAGGCTCAAAAGACCGATGGTGGACATTGACGAGTTTATGAACTATGAGGTAATCGTGGACGATCCTCAATACGACGGGCCCGTTTGCCGATACATAAACTACTCAAAAAAGATCTCAGATCCCGACAAATCAGCGCGGGACTTTTGCATCAGGGAGAAAGACAACCTGTACAGGTGCACGGTCTGCGATCGCGTCTACACCCACATCAGCAACTTTTGCCGCCATTACATGACCTCGCACAAAATGGACGTGAAAATGTACACTTGTCCAGTGTGTTGCAAGGATTTCACCAGAAAGGACAACATGCTGGCCCATTTGAAGATAATACATAAGCAGATTGCTACCTAAGTGCCTTCGAAGATGAGACTTAGTAGTTAGGGTTGCCCTAGAGAATCCAAATATTTTTGTAGACTTGTTTATTGGGGGACGATCTTTACATTGTCCTCACATGCTCAGATCAATAGTCAATAGCGTAGGCTGGTTCAAAACACATCACTTGTCATCAGTGTGGGTAAAACGTGCCTTAACAAAAGTGACCCACAAAAGCCATTGCAAATCTGCTCAGTTTGTCTTGAAGTCCCACAGGAAAGGCTTCAAATGTGGGGAAAAGTAGGGTAGGGAAGAGTCCTGGGCTCAGGAGTTTTTTTTACAAGCAGCTGGGGTTTAAGGCGAATCTTCTATCTTCAGCGGTCTAAAGCTCGTGTTCCATGCATCCGTTTGTGCGATGATACGATGGTACGAAAGAGTTTCTATTGGTTGGAGATCTGTCAATTCGTCCGTCGTCGTATCGATCTCCAACCAATAGAAACACTTTCGTACCATCGTATCATCGTACAAACGGATGCATGGGACACGGGCTTTAACCAACAAGCTTGCCTTACAAGAACTCCCTTTCTCTCTTGGGGCTTGATAAGGTGATTCTTCTGAAACTGTTCATACGGCTTTCACTAACTTCCTCTGCTGGTTTAAGCGGTGAAACCGACAAAACGTTTATTCGGTGGGCTTTTTTTGTGTTTTTACATCAGACTCGGACGTTGTCAGCTCGCATGTTTGGTGAGCCCTTGAACGGAGATTTTTACAAAACGTATTTTTTTGAAACTGTAGATTCTTGAAGGAAACTGAAACAGCAAAGTTGGAAACTTTTCAAACTGGAAACTAGTTAAACATTAACAAATAACGATAAATTAATGCTTGGTGTTTTGAATCAGCCTAAGTACATATAAGTACATAATAAGTAGTGGGTCTTAAAGTTAATAGCTGATTATGGGGAATTTACAAGGGTTTACTGTATTAAGTAGTATATTTAGGTTTTGTCTGTATATATTCTTGTTGATGTTAAGACTGCTCAAATGGACTCTAATGATCGACTTAATGGAGAACCGACTCATCAATGGTCGTGTACTGATTTGGAAATGCTTTATAAACAACGTTTCGGTTGGCATATTTTCTTCGATTGTGGTTGAGCCATCTTCAACCTCACTTTGGATGTGAATTAACCAATGATTATTAAAGTTCACTGCGAATCAAACTTAAAAAATCTGATCCTGCGGCTTTAGATAATCGACTGTTAGTTGGAAAATTGAACCTTGTGTGCTTTTAGAGAGTCTAATCGTTATCAAGACCGAGCAATGAGGATTTAAAAAAGTTAATCGTTATATTCGAACCCCAAACGTGAACGTTTCTGGTTCTATAAATTTTTTAGTTGCATATTTGTGGCTGATAAGCCAGAGAATTGTTGAGAATTTCGTTCATGTTATCGACGCAATAAGTGTGAAATTTGAGACTGTACTAATCTAGTGCAAACAAATTAAACAAACATCATTTTCTCGCTTGGATCCGTACCCCCTTTTACTGTTGTTGTGCTTTCGGCCTTGATGTCGATTTTTGCCTTATCAATTTGGCCGAATAACCCGTACCGGAACTTAAAGAATGTAAATCAAATCATTAATGGTTTGTTTAATTTGTTTTAAATGCAATCTAAGTGGAGTTAATTATGTTTTAATGCGTAGGTATAGGAAACCTGCTAGTTTTCACCCAAAGAACTGTTTTATGTATAATGAACTGGCAATGTTAAATTTCCACTTTTAGCTTTAAGTTTCTATATTATTATATATGCCATTGTTTTAGTTCTCTTATTTTATTTTATTTGATTATATATGTATGCGTATCTAGATTTTCCTAATCCATTTTCTTGCCTTCATTATGCTTACCGAAAGGACTGAAGATATTTAAGGTAACTTTTCCTATATAGTAGTACTACTGAACGAGTTGCAATATATTTTTAATTTGTTTGTTAATTTATTTTTGTCTGCATTGAACTGGACTGACTGGTTACCTTTAAAGGCACTTATTTTACACGATGTGCAATTTTTGAGCAAATAAAGCTAGTTTATTTTATTTGGTTTATTTATTTTTTTCGTATTTTTGTATTTTGAGTAGTTAGTAGGCTTTAGTTATATTTTTAAAATTTGTTGGCTTTTCATATTTTTAAGGGATGATAAAAGTAGATAATTTTTAATGCTAAAATCTATACATCTATCTATTGAATGAATTAAGACCGCTTTACTTGCGCAGTCGATGTTTTCAAGCAGCTTTGCTATCTCGATTATTTTCTGTTTTTTCTCTATATGTACATAAAGTGGGCGAATAACTATTATCGCATTTCTTTGCATTAACTCAAGATATGGCTCTAGCAGTATAAATGGGGATTTTTTTGAAGAACAGTTTTTGTAGGTTTTTAAAGCTGAACCTCGACTGTTTGTTTCTGTCTGAAAACAAGGGTATTTGTTTTGTTATTTTGGGGTAATTTTTCAGACACAATTCTTTGTTATTCCGCATTCTTGATTGATCTGTATATTTCTCTTGAGTTTTTTATTGTGCGATTTTTAGTCGCTCTTAGGTTGCTTTTAAGGTTTGAAAACAATTTCCCCTTCATATGCTGTTGTTGATTTTTAGTTCATTATTTTGCTGCATGTGTCCTGCAATCGGAATTTTGCTCGCCCGGAATTCGTTGGCTGATTGCTCAACTTTTTCTCATATTTGTCGTCAAACCAGTTCCGTTCATACATTTTTTGCGGTGTTTTGAATAATTTAAGCAGCACATTTTTCAATTGCGTCTCTTATTTTGCCACCAATTTCGGGTTATTTGTCTTGTATTTTTGAGAGCCACATAATTTCAGCTCAGAAACTGTCTCGACTGTTGTGCTTAGAGAGCTTTTTTGTGTTTAGAGATAATTAAATCGTCATTATTAACATCCAAATGCTACACTTTTCGTTTAATTTGCCAAATTCACGACTTTGTGGGTTCATTCATTTACAGAACTTGTAGGTTTTTTCGAATAAAAACCGCTTTCAATCTTTCATTTGTTGTTAACATTTTCATTATAAATGAGAAGAAGGCTCATTTTTTCATTTGTTGATATCCATGCAAATGCTTTGAAATTGTAAAACAAGTTGTAATATTCATAAATCTACCAGTTTTGTATTATAAAATTTTCCTTTGCCGACCAGAGCTTTTGCTAACGTTTTACGAGAGCATTTGGATTACAAATTATTCAAGGCGTCTGGAGTGTGGATCTTATTTTCCTGGTCGCCTAGAAAGTCTCTTAGGACTTGGACTGCAAATTAATACGTTAAAAACTGTTAAAGTTGCTGTTTGCTTTTTGCTTTGATTTGGATACTTTGATGAGCGTTTTTCAATAAGTAGAATGCATCGGATGAATTAGAGCACTTTGTAGATACGTTTTTAGCTCGTTGCGTTACTTTCCATTTAAAGTCTCCTGGTATTCCCAGCTCTGCTGACCTCCTTCTTTCTTATTGTTGCAGATATTCAAAATATGACGCACCAACAGCTGCTCACACCCAAAGTGGAGGTGACCGAAACATTCGATGGAAAATCCGACTTTACAAGCAACGAAGCGACTCCGGAATCGAGCCGAATAAGCACTCCGGATAGCGTGTTGAACAACAACAACAATACCAGTACTTGTTCGACCAGTACAATAGCTATGAACGCGCCAACGAACAGACCGACGAAACAGAGACGGATCAGACGTAGAGCGACCTCACAATGCCAAGATCCGGCTGAGCAGCTCACCGAAATGTCGGTTAGAGGGTTGAATCTGTTTCGGTATGCGTCGATAACCGAAGGAATCTATCAGTGTACGGAATGTGCCAAGCTCGATGTGACCAAAACGTTCAAGAACAAGTACAGTTTCCAAAGGCACGCATTTTTGTACCACGAAGGGCAACAGCGGAAAGTTTTTCCGTGTCCGGTCTGTTCGAAGGAGTTTTCCAGGCCGGACAAGATGAAGAACCACATGAAAACAGTACATGACTGTTTCATGCCCAAAGTTGAGGTCAGTGATGTGGTATTTCCGCCGGTCTCTATGGGTTTCTTTCCCACCATGTAAGGGAGTCTCGACGTGCAACTTGGTGCTAACAAAGCTTTGAACTTGAACTCTATTCTTTATGCTTCAGAGCGCAATAGTAATAACTGCTTCTTTGAATGAAGCCAAACAATAATCAAAACTCTAATAATATACAGAAGTACAATCGTAGGTAGTGTAGACGACGTGATTAACTTAAATACAATAAAATTTTATTTAGGTGTTTTGTTAGATCTTTATGCAGCACTGTTTGGAACGTAAACCTTCAGTTAGCAAAGAAAGGCTCTGGATGGTAAAACTTGTGATTTATTACTTTTCATATGTGGCCAGAAGTGCTTTCAACGTGCAATTAACAGGCTCAAATCTTTATCTGATGACTAAAACAAAGCAAATTTTTCACTGTGACTGAAATCGGTTACGTATAATTTTGGATTAATCAACATGGATGGCTGGCCCAGTATGTGTAAACCAAAACATTAAAGTGCCTCCTAGCGTAACGTAGCTTAAGTCTGTAGATGTTTAACAGAAAAAATGCCCGTTTTCTTTATATGTAGGCATAGTGTTTATGGTAATGTTGACTGCATCGACTGGAGACAATAAAACGCATATAACAATCATTTTTTGCCTAACAGCACAATTTTTCTAATTATCATAAGTTACAAAGTGTTTTTAAGATGTTTAATAGGTAGGTGTTGGGAAAAAGAAATGATATCTTTAATTCTGTTTTTTTCATAGAGTCTTTTGTAATTATGAATGTTATTTATTTTTATTTGCTCTAAGCTTTTTGTTTTTTCTGTTGATTAATTCTACATGTTTAGAGTTTAAGACATTGATTTCACATATTTCAACATCCAAACGGTTTGCAGGTGAAAATCATCCGGTAGACATGACACGCATAGAGAGCCAAGTGTTATGTACTTTCATTTGATTTTCTCTGTGTATTTTAAATGGTTCCATGCTACATTAGTGGCGGTGCACAAAAATCTGGAAATATTGAACTATTCACATTCAACTAGATCTAACAGTTCTCGAGGACGTTTCGGCAATAGCTGCTTGAATCACTGTGTGATATTTATGATTTTTT
>NW_026017213.1:6327067-6336128 GCF_020466585.1 Dendroctonus ponderosae
ACATGAGAATGGTGCAAAGTTTGTATTATAAATAAACGGATAACTTTTTTGTAGTTATATTATATATACATTTATATGAACATTGAACTAAATTCTATGAATAGTTAAGGAGAAATAATAATTTTGTTTGTTTAGTTATGTATTTTCCTCTATTAATAAATAATCTACCTCTAAGAGCTACGTTATTGTTCCTGATTTTTCCCACGTCTTTGGGTTTTCTATTATTCTTTTTTCAAATTTACTTACAACTTTTGTTCCCGGCGGGTTTTGAAAAATATTTTGTAGTCTTCCCGATACTCTTTCTTTTAAATTCCCAAATTTGTTCTACTGCTCGAGTAACTTTTTGATGAATTCTCCATACTTTTTTGCACAAACGCCGCGTTAATAAAGAGCAAAGCGTTTTATCGCTGGAAATCCTGTTTTTTTTAAGTTCTGCGATTTTCTGCCTTCCTGAGTTTTTCTCTCGTCAATTGTTCTGTTCTTCAATTTTCAATTTTATCAATAGTCATATATAAAAATATTTCCTAGTCATCCCGATACTTTTTGTGTCTTGAATTTGTTCTAAATGCTCTAGTAACTTGAAGATTCATATTATTATATTACGCCGCATATTAACACAGAGCAAAACGTTTTATCGCCGGAAATCCTGTTTGCTGGAGATTTGCGATTTTTTGCCGTCCTTTCGAATTTTTCTCGTCAATTTTTCGGTTCATTGTTCAATTTTAATGATATTAGATTATGCAAAAAATGCGCCTACCAACAACAACAGCAACAGCGTAATTAAAATATTTCAGTTTTAATCAGAACTATACAAATTTGAGCGAAGAAACAATTTGATGCCATTGGCTGTGTAACCGACCCGAAACAAACCCAAACAAACCCATCCAAACCCACGGACAAAAAGCCAACCTTTTCTCTGTACACTCACTTAAAGTACTCACGTAATTTTGCAAAATTCTACTTAAGAAAAATTTCCAATCTTCCAAATAATGTTCCAGAAGACTACCTGGACTACTCCCAAGAAAACAACCAAAACCACACGAATCTGCCGTCCTCATTGACGGTGAATCTTGAGGTGGTTCCTCAAAAGCAAGAAACCGTCATTATCTCAACAGAAGAAGCGAGAAATATGCTCAATCTGGAGCAAATTAAAGGTAAGTCTTCTGCAGTGGTTTCTTCGACTTTGCAACATATTTCTAGTGGAAGCTGTGGAAGTTATGGACACCAAGCCGGAGGTGAGTCTGCTGCCACTGGCCTTGGAGCCGGAAGTGAGTGCAGGCGTGCATTTTTTGACCGATGAGGATTCTTCGAAGAGCGAGGAAAACTACGAGAAGAAAAAATGGGAGTTTTTGGAGTACATGCCACAAGCCGATGGTTTGGTCCAACCCTCCACCTGATTTCCTGTGGTTTTACCAGCCTGTTTCAGGTAGTGTGGTTTGCAAGAGGTGCGGCGAAGTTTTGGCCTCCAGAACTCACTGGTACCGCCACAAGTACAAACTGCACGTAAACAGTTTGGGTTCTCCTTCGCCTCTCTTCAAATGCGAGCTTTGCAACGTTTTTTTCAAAAGCCGAAAGGGTTATATGGGGCATTATTCGAGCAGGCATAACGATACGGAAATGGTCGACCCAGCAGAGGTACCAAGCAGAATTTGAGTAGAGTCAAAGCATTATCTGATCGGCTTTGCAGGTGAAAGAGGATCCTCCGGAAAACAGTGCGGTTCCAACTTCACCGCCCCCAGTGGCGAAAAAAAAGTTATCGGACAAATCGTGCGATTGGGAGGAGAAGAGGCTAAAGGAGGAGAAACTGGTGGCCGATATCATTAACCGAGTGAGGAGAGAGTGTGAGGCTCAAGGGGCCATCGGCTCGCGCCGAGGCTACAGCAGAAGAACCACGTCTCTTATGAACGTGAACTCGCAGGCCTGTTAAAGTTAGCAATAATCATTTCAAAGTCGTTCGGTCGAAATATGTGTCTTCCTAGTTTTCTTCCATTTTTCGTAGAATGTTTGAAACGACTTTTGATTAAGTTTTTCCATTACCAATCTCGCAAGAGACCGGAAATAGTGAAATGCAACTATGTGCCAATGAAACATGCCAAAATGAATCTATGTATTATATTGTATATACAGTTCCTGTTTTAGATAAGTATACCTCATATACTTCCATTGCTAGATGCAGCGCAATATCAACAGTCATTTTCAAGTGAGTCTTTTTAGCGTCAAAAACGTAAATTTAATAACAAATTACTATATTTTTATTGTAATATACGATAAACTTAAGTGCTAGGATTAGCGTTCTACTTGTGCCAGCTCATATTTACCATTCATATGTATACATCTACTAGACAGAATCATCATTTGCTCAAACAGCAAGCAAGTTTTTCATTTTATTTCAGCATTATTTTCGATCAACTGTTGTATATACATGTTATACCTACTCAATGTGAATCAAGTAAGTGATATTAGGCTAGCATTTTATGGTTTGTGTTAATGGTGTTTTCCAAACGAGAATTTGCTCATTTTGTTGAAGTTGTGTGAAATTATTTGGGTTGTTACAATCAAGATTTTCCTATTTTATTCATTAATTAGACAGTATTTGTACCTAATATCAAATAAAGTTATATACATCCTACAAATTGAGAGTTTTTGTGTGAAAAATAGATCAATAGTTGAATGAAATTAAAAGAAAATATAACTTACAAGACCGGTGAGTCAGATTCTGGAAGCAAATAGTGGATCAAAACTTCCATATTTTGACCAACTTTACCAAATCGGTCAAAATCAGGGTTCGGGGCGATTTAGCTGAAATTTTCTGGATTTAGAGATTCAAATGTCGTCTAGCGCGTGTGAAAGTTCCAAATGACTGCTTGCTCTAGATTGGAAGTTGCGATTTTTTAAAGCAACGAGTGCATTTAGGTGAAAAAGTCCATTAGGAAGCCAAATTTTTCCAAGTCGGTCAAAGTCAGAGTTTGAGGCGATTGATGGGAAATTTTCTGGATTTTGAGATTCAACTCTCGTCTATGGACTGTGAAAGTAGCAAGTGTCTACTTGCACTAGATTGGAAGTTACTAGTTTTTGAAGCAGAAGGTGCATTTGATGGAAACTCTCATTTTTTGGCCAACTTTTCCACGTCGGAAAAATTCAACTATTAAAGTGATTTACTCAAAATGCTTCGAGTATTGAGATTCAACTGTCTTCTACAGACTGTGAAAGTTTCAACTGTCTAGATGTTCTAGACTGGAAGTTGAAGTTTCTTTTAAGTAAATAGTGCTTTTGGACAAAAAGCCATTTTCATGCCTATATTTTTTTTATAACCTAGAGTTTTTGGCAAATTAGCAGGAATTTTTAGGAATTGGTGCTTCAACTATCAACAATAAACTGTAAAAGTAGTCAGTATCTGCTTGCTCTAGGTTGGAAGTTAGGATTTTTTGAGCAAGAAAGCAAAAAGTGCATTTTGTCGCAAACGTCGATTTTTATGATAAATTTGCAAGTCGGAAAAAACCAACAATTCAAGTTATTTAGGGGTAAAATATCTACTATTTTGAGACTCAACTGTCGTCTATGGACTGTGAGAGTTTCAAGTATCTGGTTTAGCTAGATTGATTGTAGGGAATTTTTTGAAGCAAAAAGTGGATTTGGTCGAAAAATCCCTTTTTGTTGCCAACTTTTACCAAGTCTGCAAAAGTCGAGGATTGCGGCCATTTGAGCAAAATTTGAAAAATGTCGAGGCTCAATTGTCTACTACAGACAGTGAAAATTTCAAGTATCTGCATCCTCTAGATTGAAAATTATAATTTTGTGAAGAAAATAGTGGTTGTTGGCGAAAATGTTCATTTTTATGCCAACTTTTCCAAGTCGAGCAGAGTTGCGGGGCGATTTGTGCGATATTTTTCCCATTTTGAGATGCACCCGTCACATATGGACTGTGAAAGTTTCAACTATCTGCTTGCCCTAGATTGAAAGTAGATCATTTTTGAAGCAAAAAGTGGATTTAGTCGAAAAATCCCGTTTTTGCGAACTTTTACCAAGTCTGCAAAAATCGGGGACGGGGGCGATTTGAACAGAATTTTCAAAATGTTGTGGCTCGAGTGCCGTCTACAGACTGTGAAAGTTCCAAATGACTGCTTCCTCGAGGTTGGAAGTTATCATTTTTTTGAAGCAAATGGTGCCTCTGGCCCAAAAACCCCATTTTTAGACCAATATTTACAAAGTCACAAAAATTAGGGTCTGAGGTGATTTGGGCTTATTTTTCTGGGTTTTGAGATGGAGCTTCTATAAACTGTGAAAGTTTCAAGTATATGCGTGCTCTAGATTGGAAGCAGGAAATATTTGAAGTAAAAAGTGCAGTTTGTCGAAAACGCCCATTTTTATGGCAAATTTTTCAAATTGGCAAAAATCAGGGATTTAAGCGATTTGGTCCTAATATTTAAAATTTTGAGGCTCAAGTGTCGTCTACGGACTGTGAAAATTTCAAGTGTCTACTTGATCTACGTTGGAAGTTGAGAGTTTTTGAAGAAAATAGGGCTTTAGACCGAAACGCCTTTTTTAATGCTAACTTTACCAAGTCAGTCAAAATCGGGGTTGGAGGAGATTTGTGCGGTATTCCAGGGATTTTGAGATTCGATCGTCTGTAATGAACTGCGAAAGTTTCAAGTACGTGCTTGCTCTAGATTGGAAGTTAGTATTTTTCAAGCGAAAAGTGCATTTTGTCAAAATCGCCCATTTTTACCAACTTTCCAAGTCGGAAGTTATCAAAAATTCAAGTGATTTGCTGTTAAAATATCTATGATTTTGAGACTCAACTGTCGTCTATGAACTGTGAAAGTTTCAAGTATCTGGCTGCGCTAGATTGATTGTAAGGAATTTTTGAATCAAAAAGTGGAATTGGTCGAAAAATCTCCTTTTGTTGTCAACTTTCACCAAGTCTGCAAAAATCGGGGACGGTGGCGATTTGAACACAGTTTTCAATATTGTGAGGCTCGAGTGTCTTCTACAGATTGTGAACGTTTCACGGATCTGCTTCTTCTAGATTGGAAGTTGGAATTTGTTGAAGAAAATGGTGCCGCTGGGCCAAAAACACCGTTGTCCATTTGAGCCAAAATCAGGGATTTGTGTGATTTGAGCCAAATTTTCAGGACTTCCAGGCTCAATTGTCTTCTATGCATTGTGAAAGGTTAAAGGATTCCTCCAACCCAATCTCTTTACTAAAAACTTTTTGAAAACCCTCTTATACGGATCGTAAAAAGGAGCCGTAAATGCTATCAGTGTTTAGACACATAAAACCTTGTGAACTGGAAAAAATGTAGCTTACAAAAAAATCAGCAACTAATTTTTCAGTAGCTGTTTAGTCGAATGGCGCCACTCGCAATTGCTATCCTACCGACTGCTCCAATTCAAACTTCATCGAATCAAACAAATTTTGTCTAATTTTTCATGATTTCGATGATTTTTTAATGCATGTCGCTATCGGCAGCTTTTGCCCCGTTAAGTAAACCGGATGACTTTAATGAGCTGCACAAAATGAATAAATTTTCGGCTCCTAGGCCAGAATAGACCTTGTTTGCGCTACCTGTCGCGGCATTTTCAGGGCGCATTTTCCTCTTCGCTGAATTAATGGCAGAAGCTCTCGTAGGAAGGATATTTAATATTCACCTAAACGCGTATATAAACTTTCGAAACTTCCCAATCAGCCTCAGTAGCACGTTGTCAGTAACAAGCATTGAACAGGCAGTTACAAGAACAGCGAAAATTTTCATAGGTAAGTACTTAGGAGGGATTAATGAGCCACCAAAGCAGTCCTTTTCCATGCTGTAGATGATGAAATTCACTCTACTTCTTTGCCTGCTGAGCTGCTGCGTGTCCATCTTCAGTGCCCGCTTACCGAGAGATTTCAGCGTCTGCAGGACTTCCCATAACAGTCACCGCTACTCACGATCGATCATCGCAGAGCGGATTCGGACGCAGATTTGCAATCCGGACATTGAATATTCTTGGTGTGGGATTGTGGGCAAAGTCATGCCCATTATGTGTGTGTTTTTCAACGAACCAACCACTTCACTGGTGAAAAGAACTTGTAAGTATCCAGCTAATAAAACAAGGAAAAATTCGTTGTTTAAAATGTATTTTTACATGCTAAACCTTTTCAAGTAGTGTATGCAGAGTGATCCAAATTTAGGGTGCACAGTTGCGCTTGTTTTTGCAATTTACGAATTTTTCAGTTTTTTTTACAGCTTGTTTTAGCTTCATGTAAGGGCATAAAGCTTCATTATAGCTCTACATGATGATTTTTTTGGATATTTAGATACAGACAACGTGCTGAGAGAGCTAGAAGACTTATCAGAACCCTGGAACAGTTATGAGGATCTACTGGATCAACGAGAGGTGAATCTGGACGGGTTGAGCATGAAGCCTAAAAGATACCAGAGTGAGCCCAACACCATCGGACATGAATGCTGCACATACAACTGCTCGGCCAATTACATTTTGGATCATTACTGCGGCAATTAGAGTTAACAGTGAACATTTGCTTCCTTTAAAGCTTAAATTTTAGTTTGACAAATAAAGCACTTTTTCTGCAGAAATTGGCGTTTCCATTTATTATTTTAAATCTCGGATAAATTGAGCAGATTTTCCAGTTGCTTTCGTTTCGATCGACTTCAAAGCGCAAGTAAAACACCGCCAGACCGGCGCTTTTGTCGCAAAGGTCCCTTAATTTGCCCTGTTTCACTTTATTGGACAATCAGAACTAATTAAGTTTCTGTCCTATGTCGGCGCTAAACGAAGATGAAAATTAGAAGACGAAACTGCTTAAATCCGCTGCCTAAAGCTCTTAGACGAAAGGGTCGCGAACTAACTTTAATCGGTCAGCTTTCAAATTCACTCATTAACTCCGAGGAGTTTGTTTAGGTACAGAGTCTACCGACTCGAAGGCTTTATAGATTGCGCTAGATTGGAGCCAGTAAAAGAGTCTCTTTTACATCTTATGCCTTTAGAGTTTAGCATTTAACGATGGAGTTTCGCTTTCTAGAAGAAGTGATTTTTTGGTTTGTTTCTCTGAACTTTTTTGAACATCAATGGGATTAACCTGAGCAAGAAAACTGCTTGCTAATTTTTATATAATTTATTTAACATTTCATTAGACTAATTTTGTACACACCATTCATTCGATAATTACAAAGAGGCGGTTGACAAAAAATTGGATTTCTTGGAAACCGATCATGCATTCCTTAAGTATCACCTAAGTATGAAGATTTATATACAATATCTACAGAGTATGCACTGTCCACCGGGAATTAGTACAGCGGATGGGCATTTTAAGGATAAGTTTGTCTTTTAAAAATAATATCCGTCGGTTTGGACGGCACAGACTGATAGCAATTGAATTCAGAAAAATTAGGAACTAAACTTTGCTTCAAATGAATCTTTTTCAATTTAAATTGAGTCATTGGTCTGGGAAATTGAGGCTGGATAGCCAGTTTCCGAAGGTGCAAAGGAATATCAATGCTTCGGTTTTGTTTGAAAAGCGATGCAAAGCAGGAGCTACAAAGTCTAGAATTGTTGATTTGAATCAGCAGCTTTTCGACCAGCCGGACTCGATTTTGTGCAGTTTGCTGGGTTTTTGAAAGGAATCGAAATTCTATCGCTTTTGATGAATGAACTCTTTTCTTTTCATGCGCTTCTATTCTGAGGTGCGTAGCAAATTTTCTTTGATGGTTTTAAGGAAGTTCCACTTCACCAGGGGAATAAATCCAAAACTAACCAATTTCGACCAACATTCCCCTGCTGTGGATGAACTGGAAACTCGACAAGAAAAAACTAGACGATAGTTTGCTTTAATTCCATAAGAACCAGTGATTTCAGTTCGCCTCACTTCTGCAAGGCGCGCGTTCTTTTACAAGAGTCTCACTGTCTAATTCGCTTCATTGCTTCGGAAGGCTGTCTTTCTGCAGAAACTCTGAAGAAACGGCTGTGGCTTAAGCGAAACTTTGCAGGTGATAATTGCCAATGAGGGAGCATATTTTGCAAAAAAAACATTAGTTCCAAAGAAAAAAGTTCTCTTTAAATTTGATCGCAAATGAAAGACAGAGTTTACAAAGCTCCAATTGCTTCGCCTGCATAATAAGTCGCTGCCAACCAAATCAGAATATAACGCTCCTATAATAAGCCTCTTAAACCAGCTGCAACCTCAATTTCCTAGAGCCTCAGAAAAAACCGTAAACAAGTGGAGATATTGGTCTGTTTGCAACGGACATCACAACACAGTAGTGTTTACAATACCTTAATATTTACACAATAGTCAGCACTATCAACCCTCCTTCTAGTGCTGCGACTCAATTAACAAAAGGTGCGATTAGAAAACTTTACAAGTGTCGCGAACTCCCATAGAGCGCCTCCCATTGAGCAACAGTGTTCGTTATTGCAAATCACAAGTAAACATCCTCTTGTCACACGCGCAGTTCCTCCATTGTAGTGTTCTGTTTCGCATTAAGCTGCGTGTTCTTTTTCGTCAAGGTCCCAGTGGTGATCAGCTGTATGCTGTGGGCGCTGAGCAACGGCTGGTTCTCCTGCACATTCCGCGAACTCAGCGTGTTCACATTGGAYTTGTTCACCTTGCCAGSAGGTGGGGCGTGTCTTGGTAAGGTGGAGTTGTTYTGGGGAAGATCGGCGAATTCGGGCGGTGGAAGCTGATGGTGGGAGTGGTGGTGGCCCAGAATGGTGGCCGGATCTCCCTTCACTCCTATTATGCTYGACTCCAAGTCGCCACAGATATTGTTGGGCATCTGCCCGTTCTCGTTGCGCTTCTTCGGCTGGTGGCCACCGTTTTCGTTCATCCGCGATTTGTCGCGCTGGTAGTAGACGCCCGCAAAGATCAGAACGTTGAGAATCAGCAGCGAACATCCTATGGCGATGGTCACGCTCAGAGCGGTAGAATAGGCGGCAAACCCATCCTCAACTGCCCCCTGAGTAGTACTGATTCCACCTAGAAACATACTGATTAGGCAAAAACTCAAGCAATCCACAATTTCACTCAACAAATCACATTTAGACATGTTTGAGACAATTT
>NW_026017213.1:6336275-6346583 GCF_020466585.1 Dendroctonus ponderosae
GAAAAACATGTCCAAATGTAATCCTTAGGACGTTTACCTAATTCCTCCACTCTCTCAGTGGAATCGGCCGCTCCAGCGGTAGCAAGAACCGAACCGTTCCCAAAAAGATTCTTGAAATCCGTGGGAGTTTCAGTGGTGGGAAGCTTCCGGGGATTCAAGGACGGAAGTCTGGGCGGAGGCTCATCGTCGTCCACCAGCTCGTGGTGCGAGGAAGGGACATCGTCGCCTCCAGGCTTGTGCAGATCGGGCACCAGGTTGAGCCAGAAGGACAGCCGATGCGCCCGATAGTGGTTCTTCAGCTTGGGCTTCTGATCTGCAACCAAACAGCAAGCTGGAAAAATTGCCCACAGCTTCAATAAACCKCCTAGAGCTTTTTTGCGATASAYTGTCGCAAAGAACTTTCACGTTGACTAGTGAATACTTTGCTCTAGTTTGAATATTGACTCATMASRAAAGACAATGTTTGCATTCGATCAAGTGATATGTGAATGTTTTCTTCCASTCAGGGCGCACTTCGTTTGAATCACTTTTCGAATGTCTTCTGGTGTTGTTGCAGCCAAAACTTCTACGTAAATCACCCTGTATGAGGGCGAAATTCATCCGGTCAGTATTGCTGGCGCATTAATAATTTCCGACCTTTCGAAACCCAAACACACCTTGGCCATAAATAACAATTCCTAGCGAACTTTAATCCCGGATTAATTTTTCACGAGCCGGACTAGTTTTCGATCTGGGACTGTGCATTATTCACTGGTAAATTATTTTTGGATCTGGCTTGACGCCGTAATGCTATAAGCGACCTTTTTAAATAACTGAAAAAATCCATTCCGAGTCTCAGTTAGAGGGCAAAACCTACATGACATATTTGGAGGACTGAGACTCGTGTGTCCTGGAAAATATTCCAACTTATGCCCGACAAGCATCTCTGAAGATGCAAAAAAGGCAACAGAAAAGCCCTAGAAACTCCCAAAATCCCCATTTGATATTTTGCCGACTTGATTATGACCACTCGGGCCTTTAATTAAGCGAACACTTTCCTGGAATATTGACCATTCGATTTGCTAAAAGGCCGTGCAAAAACGAGCAGCAACAGAACGTGAACTAGCGAAAAACAGGTATGTGTCGCCGTTCCGTGCACTGAATAAGAGATAAGCTGTTAAAATTCCAATCTCGTAGCTGCTGCTCAAAGTGCTCGGTTTTCCTCTGAAGTGGGGTTCGTCTCGAATGTAATTTTTCGCGTGTCCTCACTATGCACCACTTTGTTCTGCTCGAAATATTATTACCTGCATCCTTATTAGCCAGACAAATTTCCGCTTTGAGCAGCCAATACAGTCGACATTGTTTAGCGACTTAAGCAGCTTCGCTTTGGCTTATTTTGGAAGATTGTTTAGAAATTATTTGCAATTTTTCAGTTGAAATCACTGGGGGACTTTCAGTCGCTCAAACACCTGCCTGCGCTCTCCAGATGTGTAAATACCTCCCCTCTGCAGGGTTGCTTCTAAACTAGCGAGGAAAATCCAGAAAATTCGGTCAGTGATTTTCAGTAGACCCAAACCAAGAAGAGACCATCATAGGCATTTGTCTGTTTGATTTAATATAAATGGCTAAGAACCGCCTATTAGATAAATCTCAATTTGCTTTAGTATTCGGATTGCGTCTAGCTTGGGGCCGGGTTCCGGACGACAAAGGAGAGAATTATGCTGCAGAGGACGCACACAAGCATGGAAATCTCGCAATAATCGCGATAATATCGATCTTTTAAATAGAAACCCAAAAAGGCTCGGGGGAATTTATGGGGCCTGGAATACCGCTGCACATTCATCTTTTTGTCTCGATATAAATTAGGGAGTAAGTGCAGACCATTACATAAATCTCGATTTGCTTTAGTATTCCGATCCCGGTTCTCTGAGCGATTGCGTTTAAGCTGCACCGAAATCCAGAATCATGCCCGAAGATCGCCATTCATTTAGCTGCTAATTGTCCTAAGAATATTCTGCAAAAAGCCTGTGAGTTAATTGCTGTCTTACCTAGATTTAGGTATTTTTTGTGCACTGCCTCGTACGCAGTCCATTCTACGTTTTTCACTCTTCCTCGCTCTTGCCTCGCATGGTCACCTTCCGGCTGCTCATTTGGATTTCTGCAAAGCATCGAAAATTGTGTCAAAAACTTATTATAATCGGAAACTGTCTTTATTCACTACTGTTTTGTCTGTTGGTGTAGGTTAATCTACACAAACGTGACAATTTTTTTATCCTCCAACACCCTCTGCTGTTGTGGATAACAAATACATTTTTGGACATTTGGAAAGGCGCTTTTGTAATCTTTGCACATTGACTGTAAAACATTTCCCGTAGTTCACGAGCAATAATCGACAATTTCCCATCCTCAAATGGCATTTTAAGCTAATAGCCATATTTATGAGGTTGCCTCGAAGTAAATGCGGAGTAAATAGAGGATTGCAAGCCAACTATTTCGGTAAATATCACCGTCTACGACACCAAAGCAGGGCTTTGTGTTGTTGTTCGCGAATTAACTAAATATTGCTGTTTGAGGTGGTGTTATGCTCGGAAAGTGTGAATCGAAGCGCTTTGCCTATTGGCCTGGTAAATCGATATGGATTATAAGCAATTGAATCTTCTGGGCTCTTCAAATCGATCTCAAAAACTCGTTTGAGCAAACTATTTGATTCATTGGAGTAAGGAAAGAAAAACTATGCCCTAAACTACCCCAGACCAAATAGGAAAAGGTTCTGCAATCTTTTCCAAAATCGCTAGTTCAATATGCGGCAAAGAACTGAAGTTTCCAGAAGAAAAAACTGGCTATTGAACTTGCACGTGACCCTCAAGAATATTTGTAACTGCTGGTGGAGCCAAACTAAAAATCCTCCCAAACCAGTGAAGAGAACAACCGGAAATTTTGTCCCCGTAAAACGCAAAGCTTCATCTGGAAACTGAGAATATTTCCTTAAAATCCGAGAGACTATTGATTTTTCCTGAGCCGTTGAGCTTCATGTCACATTCAAGATCCTTCAATTTTGGGGTGGGGCTAATAAAAAAATTGAGACTTTTGAAGTCTTTTGAAGAAATTGAAATTTTCGCACAGTGAATACTAGAAAATTGACTAAAAGTTAGGAAAATTTCATGTGAACACGATTGTCGGCTGACTTTTGAGAAGCTCTTGAACTGGAGGGAAAATTTGAGGAATTTCTACAATGTGCGGTGAAGCTAAGTTAAAAGGCGAAACTCCCGAATTAGTGAAACTAAAACCGGGCAAACCTGGCACAGCGAAGATAATGGTTTTAGCTAAAATTTGAGAAATTTTCATTAGAATCTTGATTTTGGTTGATTGTTCAGAAGCATTAAACTTGGACGTAAATATCGTCGTTTTGCCAACTTGTGATGGAGCTCAAAAAATGTTGGAGTTTCCAAACCAACAGACAAAGCAACTAAAAAATTTTGTCCTTCTGAAAGGCAGGTTTCCAGGAAAGACCCGAACAATTTCGACCAGCGCCTAATTTTTCAGACTCCGTTGAACTTGCACGTGAAATTCAAGAATATTCTTAACTTAACTAAAAATCGAAACTTCCAAGCCAGTGGAGACAACAAAATGAAATTTTGTTCTAGTAATTCAAAAATCTTCAGCTAAAATCTGCAAATATTTCCATAAAATCCCAGATTAAAATTTTACGTTGGATACAAAAACCGTCAGTTTCGAGGTGAAGCTCAACAAAAATTCGAAAGTCCCAAACCGACAGTGGAAACAACCTAAAATTTTAATGCAATAAACATCATTATAGGGGTTAAATTCTGAGGAATTTCTAATTGAATCAGAGTATCGGCTGATTTTTCAAAGGCTCTCACACGTGGACGAAAAATTGGACTAAAATCGGGCTGAAAAAATTATTTGTTGAACCCCAAAAAGCATTAATAATTAGTTGGCTACTGAGAGGAACATCAGGGCCTATTTATCTTTATAAATATATTTAAATATACAAAATTCCCGTTTGTACGGTTTCTATTCAAATCCGTCACAAATGGGATTCAAAATCGATTGATGTTTCTAAACTGTGCCGGCAAAGTACAATAGAGCTGTGTTTTTATGACTTCGGGACAAATGGAGAAGCTGCCGAAATTTCGGGAGGCTGCGGTTTTGGGATAAAGTTGTTAAATAAAAGTGCCAAAGTTGATAAATGTAGAAAATATGTTTGTATCTACCCTACGTAGTGTGCAGGTTTCGGGGTTTTGTTTGCGGCAAAAGCATTTCTAGCTTAGTTTTCCTTTAGCAACGTCCCACAACTTTAATTAGGTTTTCGTTTTGTTTTTCCATTCTCTCATTCGTATTTTTAAATTGTACATTTGAGTCGTTTAAGCGCTGAAAAATTCTGTTTGGCCTCGTGTGTCACTTAGCGGCAATTCAGAGCTTTAGGTAAGTTGTAGCGCCAAACTGCAATGGTTGAATAACAAACGTTAACAACTTGCAAACAAGCTTCGGCCACTAAATCGTTCGAATTGGGGATTTGGAATCGATTTTTAAACTTTGCCAGAATTGCCGGATTTGCTGGCAAGATTTCGGCTTAAGTGGGTTTAGAGTTGAAATAGTTTGCCTTTGAAAACTTGTTGAAAAGCATGTACAAAGCCGTTGTTTAGGTTCGGGCTAAGCAGGCCTTTGTACAGCTCAACGCAAATTCGTTCCGATTGCTTTTATTGACCGAATCGAAAATCTTTAAAAAATGGCCACAACTTTTTTTCAACAAATTACACAATTGTATCAAGACTTAAAAATCCCGCTCAGAACACAGACAAAATAGTAACCAAGTGAAAACGATGCACTAAACTGAGGATACAAAATGCGCGAATAAAACGAAATGGTTTGCTCAAAATAGCAAGTAGCCTGGAAATTACATGCCACTATTCCAGAGCAAATAGGTAAAGTTCTGGAATCTTCCCCAAATTCGTTAATAGGATTTTCTGCAAAGCACTCGTAATTTCTTTTAATGCAGCCACAGTAAATTAAGTGAGCTTTAGATGAGTTTCCCCACTCTATTATCTTGTGCTACTCGACACCTTCCGCCTCTGGGTTTCAACAAAAAAATTATAATAACATCAATACTCAACATCCAAATTCTCCAACAAACCATGATCATTTCCAACGTGATTTCGCTTCAAATCTGTAAAACTCGAACGTTCTTTCCCGTTGAATATGAACAATTTCACCGTGAATAGGAATAAGGGCCGCCATCCATCACGGGAACAACCGGAAACGTATGTAAGTAATTGAAAATCATTTATTCTCCAAGCTCAGCTTCCACTAAACTAGTTTTTGCTTCTTGCTCGGGGATTTATATAAATCGTTGTCGATTAATTGGCCGGATTGTTGGGCCGTTTCAAACCGAGAAAAGATTTACACGAAATTACAAATCTGCCGCTTAGTAAGGTGATATTAATAGGCCCTAGGGAATAGTCGGCTAATAAATGCAGAAACTTAGCTTTAGGAATGGAAGTAGTACTTTGACTGCTCAGCGTCTCAGGTATATTTGAGCGACAGAGTTTTAAAGCTCCGAAGATTTATAGGAAGACTGAAAGCGACCTAGACGATTTTAGCATTAAGGTCCTAACTATGTTTATAATTATATAATCGTCCTAATCGATGTCTTTTAAATTGGCCTCCAAACTCAACCGATTTGACTGCGGCAAATTACATATTTTCTTATAGAAATTTACGCAATGACCATTAACAAGTGACACTGGACAAAATGCCATCTTCTCCTATAAGAAACAGCTAATATTCGCTGACGCCAATTACTTTGAAGATATAAAATGGCACGATTAAGGCATTCGGATATTGAACAATATAAACTCCGATTGAAAACAGGAAATTCTATCTTAAAATATACAAGAAAACCTGGTTGTTGAACAACAAGCGGATAATTAGCTTGTATGGCTTGGAGCCTGAACTTTTGCCATTAAATTCAAGCTAGAATTTCGACTCGCTAGTCTGGAAGTTCTGTTTGGCAAATAAACAGTCAATGCCCCAAATGGGGCAATTTAAATGGAGATATTCGAGTAAATTGGTTCTTAGTGCTGGATTTTGTGTTGTACAATTAGGCGCTTGAAGACAAAAATACAAAAAATTACAAACTAGGCGAACTTGGGACAATGCTGTGGATTCAAACTCCCACAGTCACTTGAAATTTTGTTATAATGAGGTTCAAAAAGCTCGAAGCAGAAAATATTTCCGTAAAATGCGACCGAAATAAGACCGAAAGACCGAGAGTCTACTGATTTTTCCAGAGCCGTTCAGCTTCATATTACATTCCATTACACAAATACGCATAATTTCTGTTAAACATCGAGAAAAGTTTGCTTAAATAAGTGCAGCGGTTGATGTTTTGGAAGGTCTTAAACTTGGACGAAAAAATTAACAGTTCTCTAACTTTCAGTGGAACTGTGTGTGAAAAGTGTTCTGGAAAAATCTCAATTATTGAATAGCAACTAGGGGAAAGAGCTGTAAATTTGGGCACAGTAAAAGCGAATATTTGCGCTAAAATCTAGGAGAATTGGACCTGAATTGGGAGGTCAGTTGATTTTTCAACATTAATTCAACTTGAATGGAACTGTGGACTCATAAAAAATCCTAAGCTCCCAACTGAGTGAAAAGAATCACTTGAAACTTTTGCACAGCAAAAAGCGCCATTTTCGCTTAATCCAGAGACATTTTCAGTAGAACTCCATAGTCAGTTGATTTTACACAACCTTTGAAGCTGGACGAGAAAATCATGAATTTTCGTGACGTTCAACAAAAAATTGCTGCATCCAAACCAGTGGAGGTAGCAGTTTGAAGTTTTCTCTCTGTTAAATGGAAGCGTCGAGCTTAATCCCGGAAAAATTTCATTAAAATCGGAGCATTTGCTGATTTTTCAGAGGTACTTGGACTTGCGAGAATCCGAAAAGCGGAAAAATCTCTCTCAATCCGCTGCTAAACTAACCCAAACTAATTCAAACTGCTAAAAAACGCCACAATTATTAGCTGCTGCTGAATTGGAGAGCTTTAAGCTATACATCCAGGAGATTTCGTTGGAATCTGAGCTTATGCTGATTTTTCGGAAGCGTTTAAACTTGAACATGAATTTTAATAATTCCGCCCACTCCTGCGTTCCAGTCATTTCTCTGAAATATTTGCTGGACGCCTGAGGGCATACTGGACCTCCTTGGAAAGCCCTTTGTAGACCAAAATAGCCTTTTGAAAATTGCAAACAGTTTGCAAAAGTAAGTGAACTGAAGTCTAAGATTGGCTAATGAGAAAAACTGGGTCGAGCTCGAGTGAAACTCTCAACGGGGAAATCTAAAAGGGTGAACAAGGAAGAGGCCAATTAGCAAACCGAACATCGGGGTCCAGGCCGATAAAATCTGGAAACAGTCACCAAACTCGCCCTTAACAAGTTCGAAAGGGATTCTAAAAGACAACTTTCGAGTACTTACCCGGTCCTGGCAAAATTACTCCAGTAGATCATGGTAATTTCGGAGAGAATTACTTCCGATTTAGTGTAGTTCCTGCCGAAATGCATGAATCCTCCGACGAGGGGAGCTCCGAATAAGTAGGGCAGTTCTTCTCCGTGGATACACCCCTGTCTCTGCAATTAATTAAGGAAACTAATGAAGGATCTTGTTCCGGATAAAGTCCTTAATGTACGGGGCAAATTAAATTTCGCTCCGGATGTAGAGGGCACTATGTCTCAGCCTGCCAAGACTTGATAAGCCCGAATCCTTCCCCATATTGCACTCTGTTTACAGTAAAAAATCAAGTTGCGTCAAGAAAACCAACCAGGGAAGAATCAGGATGCTTTTAAAACTCGCGTCGTTTGAACAAAGCTTCATTAAACAAAAAAAGCGGATAATTCTATCAGCAGAGCGAAATAATCTGAACTTAAAACTCACGATGCGGAAAACCTTTTTAAAAATCCGCTAAATAATAAATGGCAATTTCTTTTCTGAGCGAGCTCATCAATGGCAGGCGACGAGCGACCAGGCTCGACTTTCAGGGTTACCAATTAATTAGGGACTTTAATGAAGAGCGCGGAATAATTAGGACCCTTTGAAGAGGCCCTTCCTAAATGAGAACGCCTGGAAGGGCTTGAGATATTTCAAAGATTTCTGCTTTTTTTATGCCAATAAGGCGAATAATGAATTTTTAATTCGTCATGTCGTTGGAGGTGGTTTGATGGAAAAGTTTGTTCAAAAAAACCCATACATTGGGTTGTGTATATGGAATAAGGAAAAGCAAGTTCAAATATTTGTCTAGCAATAAAAAAAAACGAGTGGATTAAATCGCGTCCTCAAAGGACCATTCGTGAGTGAAATTTATGCTTTTAAACAGACAGTGAAATTCTACCTTCTGTTTATGCATTTCAAGCTTCCACAGCGAGACTTTCGACCAAATAAGTGATTATCTATCAAACAGCCGAAACAGACACTTCAATTAATGAGTGTCCGCAGTAAAGTTCAGCTACTTTTCGAACTCAATGTTGAAATAAAATTTTGAAAAACTGGGAAATTTTGCTCAAGCAACCAGTTTTCTTCGTTAAGCCTACGCCGATACTTTTAAGACAACGAATAAAGTCTCACTACTGAAACAAACATCTGGAAAGCCACTAGACAATAAATTCGAGCTTCTCATATTAATGATCAGTTTCAGTTCTTCAACCAGCAGCAAGTAGGAGCACGTTTTACGTCCATGAAACCGCAACTATTCATCATCTGGTCTGAGGCGTTTATGAACCATTTATTGGCTGGCCATTTTTAATAAACCAACGTGCGAATTTCGCAACATCTATTTAATAAATTGCCCGGCGGAAATTAATTACCCAAGCGGAAGAAAATAAAAGAAAAGCGTGAGAACCGTGGGCCTGGAGATAACGGGCTAAAGCTGCACCTTTGCTGCGAGGTAACACAAAGAAAATCGGCGCCGATAAGGTGGCTGTAAAAATTGCAATTTTGCTTTTCAGCTCTGTGATTTTAAAAAGGAAAATTATTAGCCAGTCTGGAAAGGATCAGCTCTTGTACCTGAAGCTGAAAAATCCAGTTGAACCTAGCAGGTTGGCTCACAGTATGCAATAATAAATTCCATTAGCGTTACAGAGGGAAATTTCCTTGGGCACCGATATCGAAATTAAAATCCGTTCAACCCAACAGGGCTTTATTAAATCATAAAACAATTTCGACGTCTAATAATAATTATTTTCGTTTCGTGAAATAACAATTTTCAAATTACATTTTACATAAAATTATGCTCCAATTACAAAGTCAACATCCTTTGATCCCTTATTAAAAGTCGAGTGCGTGGGGCCCCTGTTGACGAAACCTGCGGCCTGGGGAAAGTGATAGTATGCAAAAACCCGTAATTGAATTTTAAAGAGGCAAACAAAGTTTCAGGGGAACGGGAAAACATTGAAACAGTTTTTTTTCATTATTTTTCCTTATCGGCTACCAAACAGACAATGATCGATTATACTTTTTGCAAGCCCTGCTACCGTGTATAAAAATTACCCAGCCATTCCTTTTGTAAAGCGGACTTAAATTTTGTTTGCGAACTTAAACCGGTTTAAAGTAGCAGCAGAAACCACCCTTAAATCAAACAACTAGAACTAAAAGCAATTTCCCGAGCTATTTAAATAATAGGCGAGCCTTTCCAATGTTTGGAAAAAGCCGTATCTATGAAAGCAAATGCTATTATAGGGATTAAAACGATTCATATCGTTTCGCCCTTTCTATTAACATATTCAACGCTATTTCCTAAATGAAATTGCATTTAGCGAAACGTGATTCGCCAAAGGTATTTCAGCTTGAACATAATCAAATGTGATGGTTTATTTGCTTCCTGCACGAATGGAAGAAATGCAAGGAGCAGCGACAGCGGAGTTCAGCTTACCAGAACACAATTAGGCTCTCTGGTAACAGCAAGTAAATAAATTCGAACAAAGGATTTCATGAGAGTGTTAGATTACTTTGTTAGCGCACTTTTGCTGCAAAACTTCCGGTTCCATTATTAGTTTTAGGCTAAAGTTGCAGGTGCTAATTTTTACACCATTCCAGATAGACCTAAATGGCCTCTTAAGACAGTGAACCATCGACAAGGAAATGTTGGCAGTTTTCACAAGAAGGTCTTGATTTAAAGAAGTTTTAGATTTGCGGATTTGCGTGTTTTCCTCGGTTGCAAAATCGACTCACACATGACGATGCTTTTTTCGAAGTTTCTCAAGAACCATTTGAGCCACCAAATTCGTTTTGGCATAGTTGGATAGAGAATTGAACA
>NW_026017213.1:6347582-6351206 GCF_020466585.1 Dendroctonus ponderosae
TATACCAATATGAGGGAGTTAAGTCGAGGAGTTTTGCCCCAGAAAGCGAAATTTGAATATCATGCACTTAGGTACAAGATTATGCAAAAATTTAATGTTTTCCGTCCCGTTTTTGCTCATTTCTCGAAAGCAACATCAGTAAAAACGTTCATTTTTACATCATTCGAGAGATAATTAAAGGTCCTTTACAGACAGTGAACTACCGATAGGGAAATATTGGCAGTTTTCTCAAAAAAGTTTTGATAAATAAATTAAGTAAGACGACCTCCTGCGCCCTAAGCGCCGTGTGAAATATTCACATTATAAAATAATAAGGTGTGTTGTAAGATGTACTATATACGGTTTGGCACCATAAAGTATCATCCATTATTCACATCGTCGGTTAGTTTCCTCATGTGCCCACCGTCGTGTTTGGGAGTCTTAAATTAAGCAACTGTACGTTCAATTCAGCGAAAATAGTGGACAGAACGGCTTATCGTTGCCGGATTCGAAATTTAAAGCTACAATTTCGAACCGCTGGACTGTAAACAAGGCACTAAGCAACCGAAGCTTAAAATATCTGATAAAATCGCACGTAAATAGCGCGCTGCCGAATCGCCGTAGTTTGATTCCTTTTATTCGACCATTGTGTTTTGAGAGTTTCCGGTGACAACAAAATAGAGCGCTCTAAATTTGGAAAAGAGAGAAGTGCTGTAATTGGTTGGAAATCATTCCGGGCTGCAGTTTTAACTGTTTCTTTTCCTTGCAGCGAGCGATTGGGTCTCAAAATCCATTAAACTGTTTGGCGCAGCAAAAAATCTTGGTATCAGTCACGTTTCGATCGGGAATAGCTTTGCAGCAAACGTGCCCGGTGCTGTTGCTATATGTTTTATCTAATAGTTCCTATTGCCGCAGCACTAACAGATGTTTAATGCAAAGCCAGTGAAATACGACGTAAAGCTGCATTAATTGCTTTTCGAAAATTCATAATCCTATCTGCTCAATATTGTGGAAACCGTCCATAATTCACCAGGATACGACACACATTTCGTATATTAACCAAAAATGAAATTTCCCGTTTGATGATTGAACAGTGCTGTTAAAGCCTTTGGCTAACCTGAGTGGAACAAGTCCAGATAGCAATTAAATCCCAAGAATGGGCGAAACAATTCTAGCTGGGTAATTGAAACATCTGATTACAGCGGGAATAAACTCCTTATTAAAATGCAAAGCCCGACGAAGTTGGCGACTTCCAAAACGGACTGTAAAGGCCCACTTGGGCTTTAAAATTTTACGGCAATCTCTTAAACAGTGCATTAATTAACTTATACTCCTTTACCCGGCAGGTGCCAGAAATAAACTATGCAGGAGCGCTGGGTTTGATGGTCCACCCAACTGGTTTGTGTCGCAATTAAATATTAAATGCACTTTGAATATTTAAAGACTCTCGCGGTGTAGCAAGGATGTTATTTGCTATTTAGGTAGAATCGTTTGAAGGTTTTTTGGTGGAAATCCCCAGGAATTTTCTTGAAATAGGAAATTTCCCTAATACTGACTGATAAAGGTAGCGAATTTTCAAATCGAAGTTAGTGAGACTTGCAGAAAGTTTGAATGGAGATTTCCGTCAAGCAGAGCCTCCTCATATGAGCGCTAAACTTTGCATGTTGACTGTAAACTCGGCTTAAATTCGCAGTGCAGCCTGCAGAAGTAATACTGGGCAAACTTATGGCAGCTCGCCTCAATCAATACGCCTCATATCGCATTTCGTGCGGTGAAAAGTGAGTTAGTGAGGTTTTCAGGGGGATCGTTATCAACTTGAACCTCGCCCTACGAGTACGTACTTTCTTGTCCAACTCTGGGCGAATTTTTCGGTGAAATCCGGCAGGTTGATAAATTTTTGTAATTAGAATGATTGAAAGTGCCAAGTTCCAAGTCTGGCACCCGAATTGATTAAGGCGAAATACGAGATGGCGGCTGTTAGATAGTCCAGACCCCACTTTGTCACGCCTTGCCCGAATACTTATTATAATCAGTGCTGTGCGTTAGAGGGTCCGCTTACAGTCGGCTGAAGTATGAGGAACTGCGCTGGAAGATAACAATGTGGAACGATAACAGCACTGGATGAATTATGAACAGGTATAATTTCGGTTCCAAATTCAGTTGAAAGCCAAATTAAATTGCCACTTCCAAGTAGCTTAATATTGATCGTTTGTCTTGGGTATTTCACTATTTAACAGTATGTTTTTCSGGCAAAACATTCATTGATACAAGACACACAAAGGTCAACGTATCTYGTTCATTTTATATTACTAAACCATCATTTCAACCGCTTTTTCACCTTKAGACGTGGATTTTCAATCATCTTAATGTATGTAAATGTAATTTCCATCGTCTTAAATTTGATACGCTGTATTTTGCAGATAGAATGCAAGACAAMTGCGACTAAATCATCATGTTTTCTTGCTMAGTTGAAATTTGCATCTTCAAATGTTAYGCTTTTCCGTTTAAAACTGAACATTTCGAAACCGCGACTTTGCATGTCAAGTTTTGCTTTTCTTCTCGATATTACAGCTTTCATTTGCAAAAAACCCCAAACTTGGGGCAAGAAATTGGGACACAAACCCGTAATTTATATCGTAAACTCACACATTTATACAGGCCCAATAAAGTTCGATTCTTTTTCCGTGGAATTTGCACTTTCCACCTTAAAGATTTCACTTGAAAAACAGATTTTTTCACTTTTCCTATCCTAAATTTTACTCTGTATTCCTCAAAACGACAAATTTTGAACAAGGGAAATTATCATGTTTTCTTCATATCAACATCACAAAGTTTGGAGACTCCAAAAACCACGCAGAAAAGCGAAAATGCTTCAGTGTGTTTTTCCTTGGGATTTGCAGCTTTGAAGAACATATTTTCCCTCTTGTTTCTCCCCACTTGAAACAGAGATTTTCTAATTTTACCCCTATTCTGATCTTAAATTTGACGCTTTTGCAAAATTTCAGCTTTTGTATCAGGCAAATGCGACTACATTAGCATTTTTTTCAGCACCAATTGCTGAAGCGATCGCATAAACTATACGCAGAGCAACAGATTTAAGTCAGATAAATATCTAATGCACAAAGAAATGTAGAACAGATTAGCATTTGTAAACGAAAAATGCACCTTCAAACGCAAAAGTTTGAAATAGGGACATTTTAAACTCGATTTTTAGTCGAAAGTTCTTTTACTGCACAGTTACATTTGTCGGTTTATAACGCAAAACTGTGAAATCGCCACTTTTGTTTTGCGTCTTTTCTCAAAATTGCCATTTTTAATTGAAAGCAACCCAAAATATACGACTTCGAGCAAGAAATTCAGGCCAAAAACCCGTCTTTTGAATCGCAATATCACAAATTTCCAAAAAGACTTTTGTATCTCTGGCCCAAAAAAAGAAGAGGCAAAATCATCCAGTGTGTTCTATTATTTTGAATGGAGTTTGAGAACGAATTTTTCGATTTTACGTTTTCGGAAAATCTCCACTTTTGGATCAGATCAAACAAGACAACATCTAAGTTGTAGATAAGTTCTATATTGTTGAGGCGGATTCATTTTTTACAAACTTCTTTTTGGGTATTTCGCCTCAAAAATTTTTGTCTTTAAAAA
>NW_026017213.1:6351361-6369550 GCF_020466585.1 Dendroctonus ponderosae
AAAAAGACAGAATTTCCTCACGTCTTTTATTACAGATTGATAAATAGTGCTCCTATTTCGCAATAAGAACGAATTATTTATCAAAAAGTAATCAATTTTTTGATAAATAATTCGTTCTTATTGCAAAATAGGAGCACTATTTATCAATCTGTAATAAAAGACGTGAGGAAATTCTGTCTTTTTCAAAGACAAAAATTTTTGAGGCGAAATACCCAAAAAGAAGTTTGTAAAAAGACAACATCGTTGTGGTTTCCGGTCACGAAATGCAGTAGAACTTTGTATGGGCATTTTTCGGAAACCCTGTGTTTTGAGCACCAAATGATGAAGCAAACATATAAGTTATGCTCAAAACATCAAGTCAAAAAGCAATTAATGTATGCATAAGAAATGAAAAAATATATAATAATCAGGAACGACTAGAGGGTCATTTTGACTTTTTGTTTGCAGTTGCACATTCAAAATTAAAGGCATTTCACTTCAACCACGAAAGCTCGACGTTGATTTCTTCTTGAAAATTCTGCTGGAAACAAGCCAATGAACTTCAAACGTAGATTTTGGACGTCTGGCCGTTGTATCAAATAAACTTAAAAAACAGAAATTTGGAACCTCATTTTTTCATTTGCCTTTTTAATTCTTATCTAAATCCGATGCTTTTTGGCGACCTTACAAAACAAACTTTTGCTACCAGAAAGCGCTTGCTTTCCTGGCTTGCTTCTGGCTCTCTCTTTTTCGTCAAGCTCTATGCATGTTTAAACATGCGTRTCTATTTTCCTTCAACAAAATCCAATTATGTTAGTAGAAAAGAAGAGCCACAAATCGCAATGCCGTACGAGGTGCGAATGCAGGTTGAACTTAACGTGCTTAATTACACCGTCTAATATCGCGGCAAGTTTCGAGCAATTTTGCCTTGGGGAGGTTTTGGAATTATTACTTAAAGTTGCTCGAATTTATGGACGTGTCAGGAGTGTTATTAATACGGTTGCGAGCCTAGAGTTATGCTTCCAGCTAAATGCAAGGGAGCCTCTTTCTTTATCTACGATCATCCAACTGTAAAGCAATATTCGGTTGAATTTTCCATCTAAAAGTTTTCCCGGCTCTCTTTTTTCGGTTAGCAATAATCAGTCGGTTTCACTCACCTGCGGATAATCACCAAACTTCGTCTGGTAATCAAAAACGTACAAATAGGAGTTTCGATGCTCGGCTGAGTGCAAATCGGCGGTATGTACGACGGGAGCTACAAACTGGGCATCTGAAAGCGCCTCCAACGTTTCGTCCCTAATATTGATTGGATGCTGAACGGGCCTTTCCCAATCAGTGTACTCGTTAACAATCGTCGCTAGAATTTCGCTTAGATGGTAGCTGTACGTGTTTTTCACGAACGTTCTCAGGATTTTCGTGCGACGATCCGCTTCGATTCCATACTGCAATCAAGGAAACTTCCAGTAAAAGTCAAGTTTGAAACTACCTTTTCAAGTTTTTATTATTAGGTCGCTTTGCTGAGCGGCTCTGACATTTTCAGTTGCGTAATGCTACAGTGGAAAAACTTTGAACTTTTGCATCAAGCAGCTATTTTTCGATTTTCTTCTCAGTGGCGTGCCCGAAGTGCTCGGCACCACTTAAGCATCAAACAGATGGATGTTTCAAAACAAATTATTGAACAATTTTGCGTTAAATTCTCTCTAGAATCTATAATCAAAATTGTGGTTCAATCACGCAAAAGAACCGCGATAATTTTCCGGTTTGGAGGATCCGAATGCCGCTCAATAACCGAACTTAAGCAGGTAAAAAATTAACCACAAATGAGTTTGGATGGCAGTTGATTCTACATGAACTGAACGGAAAGCTTAGCAAAAGCAACTACTAAACCTGGAGTTTGTCACCTTCACAAGAAGACTCTACAACAACTGTGAATAGCGTAGAATATCAAGTCGGGAACCACCAGAACTGATAGAAATTATTCCGGTAAAACTTGATTTTTCACGAAATGTGGAAGCACGTGAAAGCATGACCAGGCATGTAAGTTGGGAGTGCGAGAACTTGACCTAATTTCCCCGTTTTGCATCAAAAATTGTCCCTGAAAAAACACAAGCGAGGCTGCACGTCTGAGTATCAACCACAGATATTTGGCACAAATGCTTTGCCTGCATCGTTAGACAGAGAAGTTTCCAGCTTATTTAATCAAATATTTACTCCTGGTTACAAACCTTTGAAGTGCTGAAAATTTGAATTTATATTGATGTTGCGTTTGCAAATAATTTGCGTTTTTATTTCAGCAGTTCAAGTCGCCCAATTCTCTTCGGCCGCACCCCAGATAGCGATAATGACTGGACCTTCTGCAGCCAGTTAATTTTCTTTTATTTGAAAGATCGAAAACCCCGAAAAACCGTCGGCAAAGTAACGTCAGGAGCAGACGACAAACCTACTTCATTATAAAGCAATTGGGACTCAGTAATGTTTTAAGGGACGGTCGTTTGAGGATGGCATATGAAAAGAAGTTGGCTGCAATCGATTGGTGTCATCTCACTTTCAGCCGATAACTCAATTACAGAACGGTCGAACAATAGCAGTTGGCAAAGTTTCAAGACTGCCGAATCATGATTTATCTGAATGAAAATTGCCGCGGTTATAGTTTGTCTAATCGAGCCAGTGGAGAACTTTTGCTGCTTTGCGCCCTTAAAAAGTGCTCAGATTGACTAAAATCGCTCTACAAACTAATGGTTTGGAATAATCGAAAAAACTAACACAAACACATTAAAATGTTCAAAGCCGCATCAAAATTTATTGGGCAGCAAATATTGAAAATGCATCCACACAGTTGGGGCGATGAAGAGCGCAACTTAACAATTTTCCAAGCCACCAAACTCTTTAATTCAATTTGGCAAATATTATTCCCTGAGGTTAAGCGATCAAACGATTTATTGAGCTGCGTAATACTTTTAAAGAAATACACAAGAACATCCAATTTTTCTATGGCTGGTTGCATTATTTTTGTTGATTATCCTCGACTTTCATTAGCGAAATTATTTCTGGCTCATTACTAACTGATGGGCTAAAGCTTGCTAAAGAGGGAAAAGCAGCAAAGTTTATTTTCTTGACGAAACTTGTCATGAAACTATTGAATAAATAATGGAACTTTTGTATGCAAGTTGGCTCTAAAGGGGCCGCACTGTCAGATCCATAATTCAGGAAAATTCCGATCTGTTATCAGCTTGACGGCTCGATTCTAGAGGCAGATTTGCGCCCAAAATTGCAGAGACAGAATAGTTTTCAAGCACGTTCTTTCAAATACAGTTGGGCGCCGCGACTCGACGTGATTGTCTCTTCAAATTCTACTCTTGTTACCTTAAAAGTTAACAAGAATTGGAAAACTCCTTCAGCCTGGCTAACTTTAAACCAATGAATGCATAAAAAAATTTCTAAGAATTTTTGGATGTCGTTGGAACCCTTATGGATGTTATGAACATACCAGGAAGAAGTTTTGTAACTTGATGTGGATTGTGAAAAAGTTCCCACATTCTTGCACATCCATCTACAAATATACGGTAAGCTTGCAGAAGAAGCTCGGAACTCAACTAAACAAATTCCAAATAAACATTGTAATTTATTGCATACCTGCACATCTTCACCGTTAAAAGCAAAGTAAGCTTCAGCCTTAACGACTCCAAGCAGCAAATCGTATCGGCTCAACTTCGATATGACCGATTTTCGAAGTAAAACGCTGTTCAAGATGTTGATGGCATTTTGTGGTTCACCTTTTGAGGGCTTTCCGGAATTGCTGGCGCCGCCTTCGTAGTCGGAATAATGAGGGCTTTCACCACCTGAAATGCAAAGCAAAAAATGATAAATTAAAGATCAATTATAATAAATAAAACTAAATTGCAGGCTTTACAGCTTTATGAACATGAATGCTGCTGTTGGTTTTCATTAATTGGTACATTTTCCGTAGAACAACCAACGCGAAGCCACAAAATCGCGCACGCAAAGTTTCCCGATATTGAACAAAGTTAGAAATTAAAACTCCAGGAGCGTTTCAACTAAAGACCCTTGAAGTAAGGGCTTTAGCACTTTGTGATATTAAACAGAAACAGTTAATTAATGAAATTAAACTCCATAAAGTTTCTTTTCAATTCAGCAGCATTCAGAGATATTTTTCATGTTGAAGGGTATTGACTTCTCTTTTGTTAGAATCAGTAATCAAAACGATTCATTACTCGCTTTAGCTTTGGATCCTGTTCTCATTTAACGAAGAGTTTTTTTTCGAACAACTTGAAAGCTTCGTCAGTTTCAGAAAACATTCGAATATCGATTTATTTCGGGATGTCGCATTCACGTTAAATCCATAAAATGCTAAAATAAAGAATAAAAAAGTGCGGCAACAAATTCAAACCCTCAAAACGAGAAAGGAACCGAGTGAAGCCTGCATAAGTTTCGTATTCGTTTTTTGCAGACTTGTTTACACATGGAAAACATTATTTTGGAAAAGGACGTTAAATCTTCTCAGTTTATAGTCAGTTGGAGGAATTTTCGATCATTCAATACCTAAAGCGTTACAGTCTTTTCGCTCGTTTGTCTCTAGATCAGTTTTTACAATTTTTGCCACATCAGAACTATCCAGATACTGAAATTTTCGATTCGCGTTTATTCGCAAATAAACCGTTCTGGACTGACTACCGATCGAGGACGAATTGAAATTTTTATGCGTTTGGACTCCAACTTCTATGCAGATACTTTTGCATCGACCATAAAACAGAAGCTGGGAAACTCAATTTTGAACAATGGCCGCCCTAAAGTATACGATAATGATTTTCATTGACGATTTCAGCGGCATTATGATGCAAATTGAGTTTTCTCGCTACGCCTGAAGCCCAAACCATGGCAAAAGTTAAATAAGTTCGGTTATCGGGGGGCAACTTTCCTATAGCTTCATTGTTTATTGATTTACTTCGTCGGCTTCGCCAGTCTCTCTCTGCAAAGGTAAATTGTTTGCTAATATCCTAACTGGGGCGCAATATAAATTTCTCTTCCGCCGAAATATATGGGCCAGATCAGAAAATGGAATCGGAATTGCCTATTATGTCTCGACAACTTCCAGCCCAAACTCTGAGGCGTGATGGGAAACTAGATAGAAGATATTTGCTCGATGCGGTCCAGTTTTACTCCTTTATATGTTACGAACACCGGAGGTTGTTGGAGTCTTAATGAATTAAACATTTGAAGAAAAGCAAAGAGAAGGCAGACCCAGATGAAAAGCAGCATTTTGATTAAATTTGCATTAACATTTGAAGCATTCGGAAGATGATGAAGCAAGTGAAGAAACTGGGGGAAGCAACAGAAACTCATCAACTTGATTGGACAAGAATAATGACAAGATGATTGCAAAGATGATGAGAGAAAAAATCAAAGCAGGAGAAAGAGGCAAGTAGGGGACATCGACAAAGTCTTTTTAGCCATTTACTGCAGTCGGCCTCAAATTAATGAGGGATGCGAGTTTTGCGGTTTTCCATTAAACGTCGATTGGGCCCCTCTCCATAAATTAGCCAAGGGTTCAATTAATAACAGTTTAAACTACACGTATAGATGGAATCATTGTGCTGTGTGTTTAGTGAATTTCGCACATAACAGCTTTATCTCTGGCGTCATTAATATAAACGAGACCGGCTGAGAACGGCTACACATGATATTATATTGTTCCATTGTGAAATATTACAATGAAACATTTGATATGGACGCGGACGAAATTTTGATTGTATTCCACTTGCCGCAGCATTTTGCGGAATGAATGAATATTTGCAGATTGCAAATATTGAAATGGAGCGTTCTGGAGACGGCAATGGTGAAACTGAAGAAACTATGGATTAGCAACGTTCAACTTAATATTTTAATGGCTAAACGCTTCTGTTGATGAGCAGAGAGCCTTAATTTGTGTTTCGACACTGACTTCAAATTCGAATTCTAATGCCACCGTTAATTCTCGAATTGTGTTGTTGGCGCGCCGTTTGCCAAACCGACAATGCAAATTAATCGCACATTATTGCCGAACATGAATAAGGAATGTTGTAAAGTCGGCTGGTTGGGGGCCAGAGCGAAGATGAGATTTAATGCAAACTCAGCAGTTAATGAGAAACGAGGGCTTGAGGAAGCCCCAAAACCTGTACCCGCTATAGACATCCTTTCAACTGAGCAACGATCTTGGTTTGAAATAAATCGCTCAAGCGAAGGCGTCGAAAATCATTCATAAAACAATGCCGGTTGCGTGATTGATGATTTTCCCAGTCTGCAATACCTCAACATTGTAGCCAGTGTTTTGGGAAACCAGCAACAAATAACGGAGGAACAGTGTGTAACGTTTAAGGCATTAATCAATGGCTTGTAAAACGGCTCCAGACTGCGGGAAGATGAGGCGAATATGCCGTACATTTGGCGGAACTTGCAAAGAACGCAAGTTTTTGTCTTTGCTCGGGAGGGAAGTGTAGGCTTAACTTGAACGGTTTTGTGGCGCTCAGGAGGAAGTTTAGAGTGTTTCTCATTTTGGAGAGTTTATTGGCTGCAGATGTTTGATGTTTTGCACATTCAAGGCTTCAATGTAAAAAGGTAGATCGAAGTAAATACAAAAAAGTCTGTAGACATTATTTCAGCGGAAGAATTAGTGCTTGTGTCCTCCATGTTATAAAGGTTCTACTGTTTTCTACTGTTCCTAGTTAATAAAACACCCTTTGCTTCACTTCCTGATCCTTTCCATTCAACGGAAGCAAAGCTCCAGTTCGCACTTTAATCGTTTCCTAAATCTGTTGAATTTTTCGGCAGTGATCTCTGGGTCATGAATGGAATGATTCCATAAAAGGGCAGCACCGGAAATCTTACAATTTTTCTACGAATCATTTGCTAAAAATTCCTTGTTGAAATCGACGCAATTTTTGCTTGCAGCTGCGTTTTTCAACTACAAAAGCACCAATTTCTTCGGAGTAACTCAAATTTGCAAGTTTTCCCGAATCCTCAGCAAACATTGAACACTGTTTTAGGGTTTCCTTTAAAGTTCCAATTCCCGAAAGAACCCGAATAGTCGAAAAATTATCGGTTTTTTGAAGTTCACATCAGGCACATTTCACCGGAAGAAATCATAAGAACATCGCAAATTAATCTGCATTTAGCGTTTTTCGTTGCAAAATACTGGGCGTTGAAAGTACATGGTCATGTATTTCTTAAGGGTCATACACGGGTTTTGCCACGATCTTTCTTGCTGCACGCCACTGGAGGATTTTAAGTTACACCAAGGATTCTTTGGTTTGTTGGCCAACTTTTCCCTGCCTTGCAGTTTTTTCGTGTCTGCTCCGGTTTTCGAGAAAAACACTTAAATCTATGTGAAAACCCGCTGAACAGTCGATTTTGGAAAATTTTGCAATTTGTCCCGGTCTGCAGGGGGTAGTTACGGAAAAAGTGTCAGAGGCCATAAAGTTCCTAAACAACCCGGAGAATTTAGCAGATTTTCTAGAATCCACCAGACAACAACATCACCCATATATATGCTCACAATTATTTCGCATTGTGCAACCTCTTTCAAGTGAGTAGCTGTGGGCAAAATATCGAGACAACTGCAGGAGTTGCAAAGAAAAAACTGCTAACTGCTTGAAACTTTCGCACCCTGAAAAGCCTTCTTCCATTACTCACCCTGTGGTTCGCCAGTGTCGATCACCACTCCATCAACGCTTGGTCCGAAGGCAAACGAAAACTCTGGAGCGATCACTGGAGTGGACAGGAGAGCTTCAATCGGCTTCTCCCTCAGGCACTTAAGGAGATGAGCGTGTGGGAGTTCTGGGGAGCAGTTCGCATGTATCGCTACCAGAGCTGCGTATCTTGAGGGCTCCTTCACTAGAGCCCAAGGACTGAGCGCTGATCCAGACATGAGGATTGCTCGATGGAAGAGAACTCCTAAACCAAATTAGCGTTAGAATTGACAAAGTTTACCACCAAAGTTACGGTTTTTTGGCACAAAAACAGGCACTTTGGTCATAACATTTACAGATGAGCAGATAAATGTTCATGATTTCTACCGATTTTAGTAGGTGACTAAGCAACAAATTTAATTGACCCAAATTGTCGAAACTTAATGAATGAATGTATCTGTTTGAACATTTTCAGTATCGGGATTCCAATAAGCATCAGCTGGAAACAGTCGAGTTGTCTGTTTTCTTCCAGTTAACTAAACACAAAGGTTCGCTCGTTTCCCTGGCCAATCTTCCCCGAATTGGCCGAATTGAAATTGTTTCCCTGCTTGGAAGCCCTTAACTTTTCTACTAATAATTAATTAAGTGAGTTCGACTGATGGGTACAAGACGCCATTATTTCTTGTGCAGAATATCGCATACTTGGAACTTTTCGGATTCTGTTTACTTGGTTAAATGTTTACCTTTATTTGCTAGACGTAGTGCAAAAAACTGCGCTGTCTAGGATAATATTTATTGAGGAACTAAGGTTGCATGCATATTAGGGGTGAAGCTGGATTAAAAACGCCTTTTATCCCTAAAGAAAACAGGCTTTTTGACCTTTTATTTGGGAGATTATTAGAGGTGGAATACACGGTTATTTTTCTGTAACAAGGTTCCAACGTTCCAGTTCAAGTTCACGTTGGTAATAGGTTGCAGCTGGTTCGAAGTGCACTCAACTGTTTCGGTTTTATGAGACGGTTCCAAAAGAACCGGTTAAATCTGCTAGCTGTAACTCCTGTTCCAGGTTACACGTTTGTAACAATGTTATTTTAGCGGTTACGTTAAATAGTGGTTATCAAGGCTGGAAAGGCAGGTAAAAAACTGCTCGATGCAATCAGTTGAGCAGTGACATGAAAAAGCATTAAACAAAGAAATTAAACTAATCCTTGATGGTTTTTACACATGCACTTTTGTCTACATTTTGCACAGTTTCGTCGATTGGTGTTTTTCAGACAAACTAATTTATTTTGCGCTTTAAAAGAGCCCAGTTCTCGTTGCAGTAAGTTGCGACAGTCAGAACACAGTGACTGATCAAAGCAATCAATTCAAACGTTCATGAACCGGATGCATTTGAGCTTTTATGTCAAAAAAGCTCCAGCCAGAGCTTCGAAATGTATCATCCTTATTGGGCCTGGGCGTTAAAGCTGTTACAATCCAAACTAATTCTCCTCTCGTCACCGAATGAATCACTCCACATAAAAGTTAGATCCGGATTCCAGACACGTACTCGTGAGCTCTTAGTTTTAAGTAAATCGATGGCCGCAATCAAGAAAATAAATTTGCACTTAATTCGAGCGGGAGTAATTTATTAAACTGTTAAGTGCTGCTTGTATTAGCATCAAACTCGTTCGGATTAGCCGATTTTCAACTTTCAACAGCCGAGCAAAGAGCGAGCTTTTCTATTCATTCTTTCGGTGCATCCGAATTTGATTTTGCGGATTTGAATAAAAGTTAGACAATTCCCAGAAATACTTCGTAGATTAGATGGAAGTTGCCTTCTCTCTGTGGAAGTACGCAGACAGTTTATTTGCCTTCAGTTTTCAACGAATTACAATCCGCCATATCATGTTTACTCCGTTTAGGGTTCACCTAAGTCCTGCTGAGGAAAACTACTCGAAAGTAAATTTTAATTTAAGATAAACTCGTAAAAGTTGTTGGAAACACTTGGGCGAGTTTTTCCGGAAGTTCGCTTTTACGACTACTCTCGGGCGCAGTTTTCCACTGCTGGAATTAAAACTGGATAACGCTTGTTTATCGCATCGAAATTATAAATGGCTGTTCTTTTATAATCGTCATTTATTTTGATAAAACGGAAAAGTTGCAACCGGCCCGGACTTTTCAATGCAAACACCTGATCATTGTTTTCGTGTTACAGACGTTTGTGAGGTTTTCCATGTTGGATTTATTCCCACACTATCAGCAGTAGGAGTTCATTATTTACAGTTGTTCTACCTCGACCAGGGGAGTTTCCACTGCATGAAAATCATCCAGATTTTGCAGCAGAATTGTTTCAACTTGCTGGATGTCTTTTTCAGTTCGTGGCATGCAATTAAACTTTTTACTGTTCCCCATTTTCAATACCAAGCAAATATTAACCGAGGTTTTAATTGTTTAATTCCATTTAAGTTTTCCCAGCTACTTTTGGAGTTGAGTAACCGCTGGATCGGGCAACAACTCCACTCCAAACAAAAACAACCGCCTTAATGTTGGAAAGTTTTAATTAAAAACAGCGAACTTTGTCATTTGCATTGCGCGAATTACGCGGATTTATTGGCCAAGTTGTTGCGGGGATCTCAACCATCAATATGGGGCTAACAGGCTGCACTTGCAGGAGTAATTTTCAGCTCATCGAGACTATTTGCTTAGGCTGGCACCATTCAAATTGTGCTAATCTTGGAAAGCTGCTGGAGCCATGGAGGCTCTTAACTTCCAATTTCCCTTCGAGTACTCGATCCATCCACCTCTAAGCCCGCAAATATCGTGATCCAAAGCGAATTTCCGCGATGCAATTTCAGTTATCTGCTCTCAGATAAATCATGGTCCAATCGTCTTGAAACTTAGCCAACTGCCATTGTCCCTTTTATGTAATTGAGTTATCTGCCGGAAGCCGACTTCGATAGATTCGAGCCAACTCCATTTGATTGGGTACATTTTGAAATTGACCATTGCTCAATTTGATCAAGACTTGAAATACTCTTGAATAAAAAAAATTGTCATTTTGTGTTCTAATTCTAATGTGTGCAGACGACACATTCATGCTAGCACATGCTCAACAAAACAAAACCGTATAGGAATATGCACTTGGACTGAGAGTGAATAAAAAACGCGCTGGAGGAGACTTTGGATTGAAGAAGAAACAGTTGGAGCTTTGTAGATAACCAACTTACATTTGCCCAATCAACTCCGGTTCCAAAAGGGAGCTTTAGGAACTTTTGGAACAGATTTGGACTCGATTTCCTAAAGAAGTAGCGATTATTCTTCAGGGCATGGCTCTAAAATCCTAAGAAAGTAAGGTGCAAATAAACTTAATTAGAGTTTATCCTCGAACTAAATTTTCAATCGGAATTGTCAGCAATTAAGCCAACCGACTTCCGGCAATAAACGGGGCGTCGTGTCCCTATTAGTCGAATATCTGCTGTCAGCTTAAGATTAACTATGAACGGCCAGGATGGAATAAAGGGGTTATTGTATTTGAGTTAGCCACAAGGCCGATATTAATTGCATCCTCGTCTGTATGAAATTCGACCTCAAATCTTGCCATTAACGCTCTAGTGAATTAATCGTGATTTCCCTCCTGTACTTTGGGAATTGAGCTCACACATTCTCCTTTCTGGCCAATAGGGCAAGAACTTTAAACACCGTCCAAATAAATCAATTTTATTCGTTTAAAACGTGCGTCTGAAGCCATTTGGCGTTAAATGAAAATGCCTGATGCTCATGTCGCAACATTTCGCAGTAAGCGCAAATAACTCCACTTCCAAGCCTGCTAAGTGATTAAAGGGACAATAAATGGAAAAACTCCTGAGATAAATCCCAAGAAGCCACTCTGTCTTGCCAGTTACCTCCATCTAAATCTACTCTCGCAATGGAAGCACGTTGACTATAGACATTGATAAGGTTTAACGAGAATTTCTGCTTACCGCACCGTCATCAGTCGAAGCAGTTTCCATTAACGCAACGCCCCAGTTCTATTACAAATGAGCTGGAATTTATTAGGCAGAATTAACAGTCTCTTCAGTCTTTTACGACATGACGGGGGATTCGTTCATCCAATGGAAAATGACGCACAGCATTTTATAATTTCGTCATCATCCAGACGCTTTAGCTGGAATTACTAACCGTTAATGATGTTGCTGCTGACTATTTAGAACTACGTTAATCATGTTTACATCGCAATTTTCGCCTCTTTCCCTTACAAAGTTAGTCGAAAGTAGGGATGGTCGGTATTTAACGTAACCGCTAAAATAACATTGTTACATACAGCTAGCAGATTTAACCGGTTGTTTTTGGAACCGTCATAAACCCATTTTTAGATATAAATTCAGTCACAAGATGAAATCAAAGTTAGTTATATAGGCGTTGTAAGGTCGACATTATTTTTTAAAGTATTTTTCGGTGGTACCAAAATTAACTCGGGTAATACTTTGAACTCAGGCATCTGCAAAAAATTTTAAAAGTTAGTTAATAAGATTGCGCATCTTTAATGAAAACTTTTAAAA
Organism: Dendroctonus ponderosae; assembly: GCF_020466585.1. Classification (NCBI taxonomy): domain Eukaryota; kingdom Metazoa; phylum Arthropoda; class Insecta; order Coleoptera; family Curculionidae; genus Dendroctonus; species Dendroctonus ponderosae. Next base: position 6,363,564 of record NW_026017213.1, read on the forward strand.
GTAACATGTTCTTTTTGGAACCGCGTTTTGAAACCTATTACCAACGTGAACTGGAACGTTGGAACCTTGTTACAGAAAAATAACTGTTTATCCCACCTCTAGTCGAAAGTCGTTTAAAGTATTTACTCATTTAGACTGCATTACCGAGCAGCTATTGCAGTCAGGTAACTAATTCATGACACCTCGCTCGATTAACACACCAAATAATTTATACGCTGCCGGATTAGTGCAACAACGTGTTCCAATTTGAACGTGTGTGATGGATGGCTTATCATGTCCCATCGATTAATGTCTGAATATGTAAATTTTAAACAATTTTTTCTATTTTCATGCGCCATTTGACCGGGAAATGCATATTTATCAATCAGTAATCCCAGCGGTATTTTGTAGAGGACTTCGTTGTACATTTTGCATATTTCTCAGAAGATTGTTTGCTGCTAAGCAGCTTAAGGCTGAGTTTCTTGTGTTGACGCGACTGTGAAGCAGCAAGCAAATTTTTGGAGAAAATTGTTATTTTCAAACTGCGACTTTCCTTCACACGAAAACGGCAATCATATATTTATGAATTATGGAATTCTTTCACTCTCCTTGTATACGAACTCATTTTAGGATTAATATGACAATCATTCTCTTGTAAATTGTGAAATTTGTCACTGTTTAAAGGAAATATTTAAATTCTGCTATTTTTTTTGTGTCGACAAGCCTTGAATTAGTTTTCACGCAACTTTTTCCATCATGCAACTTTTTGGAATTTTTTAAAATTTTGCTTGTATTTTGCTAGAGCGTATATTTTATACGGATCTTATTAAGTGGGGTCTGTTTAATGGGCAGTGGAAGATTCGATTTTCAGTCATCATCAGGCAATTTTCACATATTTTTGATTTACAAAACCTTGCGCTAGACGTTCTCAGGAACCAATGAAGCTGGAGATTCACTCCTGACTATATTTTGTAGGGTAAGCATCGCTCTATTTAACAAAAAGTTTCAATTTCGGATTATCATCAGCCAATTTTCAAAAATTTTTCAAATTGCCGTCTAGTTTGGGTGTTCGATTTTGCAGCCTGGCGTTTAGCAATTATTCCTTCTGCAACTTGCGTGGCACGAAAATCACTTTTGGACAGCTTTTATTGCACAAAGTACATTCGGAAAGTGAATATCGTTTTAATCACACACTTTTTCAAATTTGCCTTCAGTTCGCGAGGATTCTTTCGCAGGTTGGAGTTTGGCCTTAATTTATATAAAAACTAACTAAGCGAGGAAGCCTCCTTTTTGAGTGTTTTGTATAGCAATATCTGTTTTACCGGTGTTTTAAATTGAAATTTGCAGAAACCATCAAGGCATTTTTTGAAATTTTGTCTGCATTTTGCTCTTGCTTAAACAGACTGGAGTTAACCTATACATTTTGCAAGAACTAGTCACGTTGGAGAGTAGATTTCAGTTGGGCCTTATTGGATAGAGTCTGTTGTATGAACAGTAAAAAATTCGATTTTGAGTCACCATCAGGCAATTTTCATTGATTTTTATAATCTTGCGATCGACTTTGGTGGTTTGCCGTTTGGCATTTATTTTTTCAGAAACCAATGAAGCTAAATATTCATTAGTGACCATATTCTGTAGTGCAAGCATCGCTCTATTCGTGGAAAAAGTTTTGATCTTTCGACAGGCAATTTTCCATTTTTTTATTTTACAATAAAATTTTGTGGCTGTTTATGCAGGTCCAAGTTTGGCAATTATTTTCTCATTTTCGGTTGCATTTTGCAGGCGGCAAAGAGGCGCTTTATTCGTGGAATTGCGGAAAAAGTTTCGACTTTGAGTCATCATCAGGCAATATTCAAGGTTTTTTACGAATTTGGATCGAATTTTGCAGTTGTCTACGCAGGCCTCGGTTTGGGAACTTTCTTCTCAGAAACCAATAAAGCTAGAAATTCACTAGTGGCCATATTTTGTAGATCAAACAACATTCCATTCGTAGAAAACGTTTCGACTTATATAGAAATTAGCGGTGGTTTATGCAGGCCCAAGTTTGGCATTTATTTACTAAATATCGAAAAAAGCTGAAAACTTAAAAATGCTAAAATTATGTAGGGAAAGGCGTGTTATAAGCGTCCAAAATGTTTCAACTTTGGTTGAAGAAATTGTCATGCAATTTTTAATAGTTTAAGGGCATTTTGAGCTTGTGAATTCCATCCAGAGTAACGCATATCTCCAGAATTCCAGGACAAAATCTGCTTTATAAGTGGCAAAAGTTTCAATTTTCAGGCAATTTGAGACAATTTTTTGAAAATGTTTTTCTGAAAACCAGGCATGAAAACCATTCACAAATTTGCTTGATCTTGTGAGGATTCAACACAGTTTTTGACTATTAAAACTGTCGATTCAGTAGTAGGAATATTCAGCTTTGATATCCTAAAACATGCAAAGGGAAGCCAGATTCTATTAATAAAGCTATTCCCGATAGCAAAACAGCCATCATTTTCTCGAAAACTGCGATTCCATTCTCGAAAACAATATATGGCCCTCTCCACAGGCCCATCTATCGCTTCTGTACATTTAAGTAAAAGTTCTTCGGCGCGAATAGAAATCAATAGGGAGCATCGAGATATGTAAAAAGTTTCTTTAACAGTTCAGTAAGTTTCGTGCATGTATCGCACGGATATTCTATATAACTGAGTTTCATGAGGCTTCCAAGCGGAACCCGCTAAGAATTTTAAAAGAATGGAACAGATGCTGCGATAATGAAAAATACTTCTCCCGAATGTGTTGAATGCTTATGGAAAAACTTTTCCAATGTTTGACCAAAGCGATACTTTGTTCAATTAAACACATGCGGTGCAACTGAATGGATGTTTGGACTGAAAGTTTTACCTTCAGGAACTGCACTGGATGTAAGCAGGAAATTTACACATGCAGCGCCAGTGCCGTGCCCCAGGAGCGTCACATTGGTCGGGTCTCCTCCAAAAAACACAATATTTTCTTGAATCCAGTGCAGTGCTGCGATTTGGTCCATTAGGCCGTAGTTCGCTGGGTTTTTCGAGTAGGGGTCAGTGTTGGCGTTCAAAAACCCTAAAACAAGACAAACAATTACATTCTAGTCTTTTTATACATTGGTTTTGCCCTTTTGCTGCAAAAATTCTCCTGTTGGCCCCAAATTTAGGTTGTCGCTCCCCACTAGCCTAAACTTTCCTCTACCGAAAAACTTCCCCAATCCCTAATTGAAAACGACATTTACCGAAAAGGTTTACAAAATGAAAGACACATGTAAAGGGTCAGCAAAGTTCCCCGAATTTAATTCGGGAAACTTTTTCGATTTGCTATTCAGACGGGGCTGTAAAGGAACTATCGACTAACTTGGCAACTTTAACTCTTTACTGGCCGGTCCAAAGAACTAAAGCTTCACCGATTTTTCTGGCTAGCTGAAAAGCAATTTTCTTAAAAGACTGAGCTTGATTTTTTTAAGTCTGACGAAGGTAAATCCAATTTATTTGTGTTCTGTTTAGAACACGCAGCTTTCATTTTTCCTTTAATAAAGTAATTGGGCTCCAGGTGCCCCATTCGGGCTACTGATGAAGTTCATCGGCAGATGGAAAAATTCGAGGGTTTTATTAATCACCTCCCAGGACTTACCGTGCTTAATCATGCTTTTGACCAAATTTTGAGTTTTTCCTGGCGGAAATTGCCTGGATGGAATGGGGATCAAAAGCATCCATAATTATAGTTGAATATAACTTGAATCTGGTAAATGTGGTGGCAGAAGTAAATTAAGTAGAGTTTGACGGAAAGAAGATGCCGAGAGAAGAAGGCGCACGAATCAATGGAGATCCCAGCAGCAAATGGATGATAGAAGCAAGGAAAAGATGGATTAAATGGACGACAACAACCAAAAGATGATGACTGAAATTAGGGGCAAAATGCAAGGCACTAGTAAGAAGATTATTGATTATAGCAATCTAAGTGCAAGAGAGCGAAGCAGAACACAAAAGAACAGTGAAAGAAGAATACAAGGATTTGAAACAGGCATGAGTGGAATGAACAATCTAAAAAATTTGTTAAAAAGCCTACTGTTTTGCCAACTTTAGGTCATCAGCAACTTTCCTTTCACATCACGCTCCGGAATAATATTCAGACTTTCTTGTGCCGTCCCAATGAAAAGTGATGTAATGGAGCAAAATTGAGTATTTCTTGGACAAAGTCTGCGGTTGGGTTTATATTCAAATTATGCATGAAAAACAGCAGGAATTAGTAGAAAGCAGCAAATTCTATAGTGATTTATCCCCCATTTCGAAGCAATATATTCATGAGCGCCAAGGCAGATCGCGATTAATCCCAACCTCCCTGTATCGAATTTTCTTGTTTGTCGCTTTCAATAATATGATCATTTCCCAGTTGTCGATGACAAATGCGGTTATTTTCGTCGGGGGTACCATAAAATATAAACTCCGTGTTTTCCGCTCTCCATTTAATATCGGATTTGGGCCTCAGGTGCTTTGTTTCCTCTGACAAATTAAAAAGACGACCGATCCTGTACCGGGTTTTTTGTTATTAATGATCGGATCGGACCTCTTTAATCAGGCCTGCCATCCATTACAATATTAGCTATTCGTTTGGCAAGTCAACGAACGGATTTCGAATTTGTCACCATTTATTTTCGATTTTAATCTGCTGTTCGGGCTGTTGGTCATTCCCCAGTGCTTCAAACGCTCACATAAGATAACTTATCGGCAATAATTAATTTTAGTTCAATTCGGGCGCTCCAAATTTCCTCGGGAAACCACCAGTAGACTATCGGAAGCAACCAGGCCAAATATCAGAGACACTCCAAGTCTGGCCCATTGTAGTCCCGCATCCTCTTTGATCCGTCTTTTCTGGCCGCTACTTAAACACAAAGTTAAGATAATACATGTGGCAGCGACCCTGATCCTCATATTAATTGTATTTACATGGCCATTTGTTGCGAACGGCCGGACGAGGGTAAATTGGTTTCGAGCTTCCGAACAAGATATTCATAAAATTAATTAGCACTAAGCTGGACGCCGTCTTCCCGTAACTGGGCTAATTGCACTATAAATTAAGCGGCAGCGAATAAAAGAGCGGAATATCTGGACAAAGTGTGCTGGCTATAAGCACAACATTGGCGGTTGCAAATTTATTGGCCTTTAACCGAGAATTTCAGCAGAATTCAGGTCAATAGACTAAACAGATCGGTTATGGGGGCATCAGGAAATCGAGCATATCGGTTGATTCATTGCTTAATTACTGGTTCCAGAAGGGAGCGAAGAAGAACTGTGGGGAACGAGAAAGTAAACTGATTCATCACAAACCTCAGAGTTTGGGCTTCTGCAAATCCCCAGTCAGTTGCATGGGAAGTAGTGAAAATCGTGAAGCGCCAACAGCGCCCAAAGTGAAGAAATTCTCACTCGAAACGGAGGAAGAGACTTTAGTTCTGGTGAAAGAAGAACGACAAAGCATCAGATCCTTCCCTTGTGGCGAAAAGGAGAGCTGATAAGGAACTTTAACTCACATACTGGCCCTTAGTTTTGTTAAATAACTAGGAAAATTGACAAATATAATGTTTTCCCAGTTTTCCAACTATCCTAATAGGGTGTTTTCCCTTTTTTTAACTTTTGAGCACTTTGGAGACTTTTGGCAAAAAAAGTCTCCATAATAATTTTAAAGCGAATTTAAATTCAAATCAGACATTTTCCGCCAAAAACGCCGAATCCGTATCGTCGGTTGCCTAGCCCGATTGTGACGTAGCAGGTCATATCAACAAAGTGTCTCATGTTTATTTTATTGTTTTCGCAGCTTTGTTTTATTAGTTAAGTTATTGTGATTATCATTATTTCATTGATTATTATTATTATTATCTTGCACAATGGAAAACAGTGACATGTATGGATCACAAAATAAGTGGTGTTTTGTGCCAGGATGCCTCAATATAAGTGCTCTAAACAAACTCTTTTGAACTGTTCCCCATGATTATGCACGTA
>NW_026017213.1:6369776-6396994 GCF_020466585.1 Dendroctonus ponderosae
AAAGCAGCCATGTGTATAGGTTAGCTTAAGTTGAATAAGGAAAATTCTATATATTATTTAGCAGAGAGAATATTAAGGAGAGAGTAACTAATAATGAATTTACGGATTTTCACTTACGCTGCTGCTTTGACACCCGTAAATCCGGCTGAATTGAAGCGTTCGTCGTTTTTTAAAAAATCGGTAACCATAAAAATATGTACACCTGGTAAATTGTTTGTTGACGCTTTAAGGAATCCTTCTGAAGCCATTTTTAGTTTAACACAAGCTATAAATTATTTAAATCCCCAAAATAATTAATGAAACACAACCACACAACTAAACACTATGCACCGAACGTAAACATTCCGCCATTTATATGACCAGAGACGTCACAACCAATAGGATTGCGTTTTAGAGATTCATGAATAATTTGAATTTTAGCTGAATTTGTTTATTAAATATTGAACAGAAGAACAGAAATGGAACGGAAGCGCCAGTCAATTGAAGCGAGTTGTTTTTATAACAAAGGCCAAGGCTTCTTTCGAAGCAGGTAGCAATAAGATGTTTAGAAGAAATCTAGTTCGATTGACACGAAAATACCGTCCAAAGGCCCAGTTGACGCGACCACTCCGGAAGATTTAAATTGTTTGGGAAAAATGGCAGGCAAAAACCGCACAAGTGAATTTATTCCCAAGACTAGAAACTTGTTAAACTGCTCTTTATCATCGCTCTAAATTCTGCTTTCAACCAAAAACACGTATAACGAGTCCGCTCTACAATGTCGTTACGAGATGGCCTGACAAATGGCGTCATTTTCCTTCCATGTCTCGTATAATACGCATTTCGGATCTCGCATTGAATCTTAGAGGGTGCAGGTGAGGGGGCCGATACGTGGAACGCAAACGACGACAAAAAAATGGAACAAACACCGTACACAAAGAAGAACAATGCCGCTATTTTGCGATGGGAGAAAAGGAGCTTTTGATTGCTGTTTTCTTTTGGTGAAGCAGCGGATATTGCGACAGATGCGAAAGAAAATGCATGCAATTTTCATAATGCGCGGCTGAGAGTGTGTGTGGGGGCGTAATTTGGGGCGCTTCCATTTATCGCTCGTGGGAAATGTTGGCATCACTATAGAAGGTCTATTTCTACTGGGGAGATCTATTGAAAAGCTGCTGTCAAGTCAGTTTTCTATGTAAAATATATGTGGAGCAACACAAATACAAGGGACTAGAGAGTGCAATTTTCTTCCAACTTTGCTCTACGGCTGAACCCTCTTTAGGTGGCACTTGAGGGATATTTCGGCATTGCAACTGGAAGCTTTACAGGGTCGATGTCGTTTCAAGCACGTCCGGAATGCCTTTCGAAAATTTCCTTGTTTCTGCGTCGCAATTTGCCCTATCTTTGAACCCACGTGCCCCACATGCTTCCGCTCGAAACTCCCCATAGGAACGGTTTTAATAGACATCGGAAGCGACAAATCCGTTCAGCAACATGTCAACCGCTTTCATCCTCTGGTTCATCGTCAATACTCACTTTTGGCAACAATCCCTTTCAATATAAGCGTAATCCGTGCCAGATGGAACATCAAATTCGTAGCTCCTCCAGCTCTATTATCAGCGAAGCCATTTGACGCATCAATAATCCGTTATCGGTCTAGACGTTTGCATCCATGGGGAGGCTTTGCTTGCTCCAACGAGCAGTTGATTGTGTTTTATGGCCTGTTTTTACTATGTAGTAAACTACATACTTTGAGGACCGATTGGACGGGGAATCGTCTTATTCGTGAAGAATCTGATTAGGAGACTCAAGCTCAAGAATTCGGTTGCTAAAGACGGGCAACAACGCAGCTTTCCTTGAGAAGATAGATCTTAACACACACACTTTGACTAAATCGATGAATGTGTGTGCGGTCGGCCCCAAGCCTTCCAGCCAAAGCGTTTTAAAATTATTTCTAGAGCTCTTTGTAGAAACTAGGTCTGCTTCAATTTCCCAGCATCAGTCGGGTTCTATTTCCCGGCACAAAGCGAATCTCTTATCTGTTCCCGTACATCGCAAACATATTATAAGAAAATTTGGAATTTCCTCGCAGGCTGTTACCTTTCGGGCACTAAATGGGTTTAATATCTCGCAAGCAACATGAAGAGCTTCATGCGACTGGGACACTCATTATCTGCAGCATTACTTTTCGAAATCCTCTGCAACTTAACCGCTTGTATAGTTTCCGATCGTGTATGGCTTCTTGAGCCACTTGCCTTGATTAATTCCATTGAAGCCGCATTTTTCCGTTAATTAGATTTTAATTAACCAGCAAAAACTGGGCCTTTGATGTTTTACGGCTTCCAAGCCAACATCGAGCACAATCGATTTTGATTTTGTCCAAAGTTTCTTACATAGTAATAAATTACCACATAAAAGGACGAAAGCGCTCATAAAACGTCATGGAAATCCCATTTCAAACAGGAAAATATCCTGCAAAGCAGAAAATGTCTTAACCGAAGGCGGGTTATTGATGTCTCAAATGGCCAGGTTGATAACAGGAATCGAAGTTACGTGCCAGGTGTCCCATCTGGAACGGACGAGCTTTTTATTGAGCTCGATAATTTATTGAGCCACTTATTCACTGGGTTTGGCGAAAAAATCCACTTTTATCTCACTAGGAGATTCCAAATCATTCGGTTGCCACATACAATATTCCGAGCCAACTTAGGCAAATCAACTCATCTCCTCGCTTAATACTATTTGCGCTGCTGAAACGGCAAAGCCAAATCATATAGAAAAGTCTGAGTAGATCTTGCTTCCACTCATCAGCATAAACACATCGCCTACCAACTGCGCCAACAGCCAGACTAGCCGCGCTATTAATTTAAGGAGGAAATTAAAGCGAACTTAAATTAAATCCTAATGATGAATGGCGTTGCTTTTATGTGCTTTGTGAAAAGAATTTAATATATTACGGGCAGCTGCAGGAACAAAAGGGTCGCTTTCCTGTGAACGTCGCTTCGTTGTTCGGCCGTGATGAAACGGCCACACTTTCAAAACTCGTTACATTCATAGACACATCACTACTTTGGCTTTGAGCTTCGCAATGAAAGGCTTTGATGCGGCTGTTAAATTTATGTTAAAAACCGTATTTTTGAATAAAAGCACTTACCCAAGATGCCCAACCGGTAATTTATGGTGACCACGACCACGCCCCCATAACTGGCCAGAACGGTTCCATCGTAGGGATTGCCAGAATTCCATTCGTAGCTTTCTCCATGAATAAACACGATCACTGGATATTTAGCCTGGTTGCTGCCCTCTCGGGTTCCTGCTGAAAAAATATAGCAACATTAAGCAAGGAGGAATGAGGAAGGAAATTGGACCACCACAGTTTGTTTTCTATTTTTCTTATATTCTTGGGAATTTTTTCCAAAACAAGCAGAATACTGGGCATGCATGTATTGGGTAAATGAAACATCAAGTCAACCTCATTGCGTTTCTTCAGCAAGAAAATGTGAGTATTTCGCGAATATTACACGAATTAGTGCTCAAAAACAGTTAGTACAGTCGCCGTGGGGATTTCCCCGATAATTCGCTCAAAATGTGAAAAAACATCGTATAAATAACTTTTTCTGCACTTCATACTCCAATATTTGCCAATTAAATTCATAATCAACAGATCAATAAGCAATTGAGTATGTAGTTTGCACAAACATTTGAGCGACAATTTGGAAGTTGAGCGATAAAATCGCCCAAAGTTGAAATCTGTGAAATGCAATAATCTCCAAATCTCCAGCGTCGTTAAAATTACTCAGAATGTCCACGGGAATCCAGTGACCCTTACAATGGCTCGTTAGAGCTTATAGAACTTACACGATAACCGTAAAACCGTTACAACTCTATTAAACCGAAAGTGCACCTATCAACAATAAAATTCCTTCTAGAATACCGTTTCTCGTATTTATTATTCGGGTTCATATTTACCTAAAGTCATAAGAAAGTTTTTATTGGGAATGGGAAACATTAGCTGTATTAGTTCCATTTCCGTTTTCCGGTTATACGGCAACGAAACAGGGTAATTTTCTTTTTGCGTTTTTAAGATAAGTGGATTTTTACGAGCGTTTACGTGCGGGCGACAATACTTTTTAATATGCTGAATTGGTTTGATAAAACAGGGCCATTTGTTCTCGGGTGAATAAATAAATGCAAATATTGCCGTCAACAAAACATGAAAAACAACAAAAAAGCGTTATTCAAAACTAAATAGATGAGCAATTTGAACTCAATTTACTGAAAATATATGAACGAAACCCTGTTTGGTTAAAGCCTCGTTTTAGTCTAAAACAATCAGAAAACAACGCGATTACCGACGCCGCACAAAATGTTATCAATGAAAAACTTCTCTGTTACGCTGTGCGGAAACTCTATGATTCGATTAAAAGTTCCGCCTTTAGAGTGGTAGATACCCGAGACTGGAAAACTAAAGCTTATTGTCACTGAACCGGGAATTTAATTTTGCGATCACTCAACGAATATCTGGGGGCGGGGAGAAAGTTTCGAAATTTCAAATCGTTATTGATGCCTGTTAAATCAAATTTCATGCTCTAGAAACCAACAAGAAGCGATAATCAGGTCGGTTTTCCCTACGTGAAACACCAAGTTTTTTGGGGCTTAGTCGGACAACACACTCTTCGTCTCCTTTAAACTCTCGCCTCGAGGCCAGCCTGCTTTTGAGAGAAAATTTCATTTTATTTGACGTTTTATAAGCGGAAAAGCGATCTAACTGCATTGCCGGCTCATAAAGCGTTTGAGTATTCAGCTTGCACAGCTTCGAAGCAGTATTATGATCTCAGCTCCATATTTTCGTTCGTCAATTTTTCGTTGCATCGATAAAGACTTTACGTTTCTAGTGTGTCGTCGTAAAAGAGCAATTTGCTAGCAATGATAACCTGTTTTAAGCATCCTGTGCTCTATGCAGTCAGTCAGGATGAGGTTATATGCGACTTGAGCCATGTTTAGCTAATTTTATAACTGAGGTTTTTGCATAGTTTTCGAGGGGTTTCAGTGGACGGTTGCAAAAGAGGCCTCTCAGGGTTTGCAGGCCTTAAAAACCGCAAAATATTTCTCAGCAGCTTTTTTACATTACATTGAAAAAAAGGACGTGTAAACATTTTTTGTTACAATTATTTAGGTTGTCGAATGGTCCATCTATGCGTCTTGATATGGCATGCATTGCTTCATCCTTGAATTTCTGCAAATATAATACCTAATTGCCCGGATTCCCATTAATAACCCAATAGCACACTTCATAGTACTGCAAAGCAAATGTAAATAGATTTTTCAATTTTGCCAACAGTTAATTATGAACCAGCGGCAAATATACATAATTAAACAAGTTTCGGAGCAATGTCGAGCTATTTGCCTCATTAATTTAGTTCATGGCGAATCGCATTTAATAATTTCAATTCGTAAACAAAGTTGCCGTGTACAGATTGAACGAAATTAACGGATAATTTCGTTTAGTAGTCAAATATATACGTATATCTCTATTAGCAGTAATTTAAAAGAATAGGGAAATTTATTGATGCGAAATTAAACCGTTGCAAATAAATTAATTTTGTTTCAGTTGAAGGCTTTACTGCGGCAAAAAAGGATAAAATTAACGTAACGTTCAATGAAATATTCAAATTCAAATGAATTGAATTCTTCTTGAGTTCTCAAATTTTCTTGTTTGTCTTGTTTCTTCCAGCAACAAACTCTTTTCGATCGATGTCCGTCTTTTACAGCCAGCAACTTGAATTGAAAATTTTTGCATGTCCAAAGTGTTTTTGCGTACGAAAATTAATCAATCATGATCAGTGGAAATTAGCTAATTAAACGCATCCTTATCCAGATTTCTGGTCGCTGCAAGCTGAAGCAAAAGCTTGTAAAAAACCCCATTAAACTCCGATATTTCAATTCCATGGAAAACATTGTTGTTTTAACGACAGCTTTGAGGGCACTAAAACCAAACCAAGAGCTTAAACAGTAAAATACTCGTAAACTGAATTCTTTGTTGAATTTGGGGTTTAATGGCGCTGCGAAAATAACTAGGAAAAATGGAATTTAGATTAAAGCTGTTCATTTCCAATTTCATGCGATCGATTGTGCGGATTTCGCTCTGTATTGCGGAATGTAAATGGCAAACCCTGTGCAAAAACCCCTTGGCACACCTTTATCCATATGGAGATAAATACATTTTTATATACAGATATATGGTTGATGCGACAATGTATTGTTCGTTAATGTTGGAGCGGACCGAACTAGACGCCTGAACTTTTTGTGCCAAATCCGATTCGGCATAAAAATAAATTCTGTTGTTGGGGATTCGTCGATAATTCTGGATAACGAGGTGATCGCCTTGGGGTATGATTGAACGATAGTGATTTAAATTCTATGCGCGCCTATTGAAGCTGAATGGGTAATCGAGCGCCATTGTATTTTTTTTTGTATAAATACTGTCTAAAAATACCGGGGATTAATAATGCAGGCAAAATGCAGCTTACAAACAATAATAGGTGTGTCATATCACGTTGGATTATGGCCTTTTTCCAATCCCACCAGCTTATGTTCCAATTCAATTCAATACAGATGAACAAACAAATAAAGCTGATTACGGTTTATAGCTGGAATCGAAATAATTTGACTGGAGGTTTTTATAAAACAAAAATTACCAGATTTCATACGAAAAAAGTTTCGACCTCGAGTAGCAAAAGAAAGTGTTGGTTGTTCTTCAGCAAACTTCTCTAACAAAGTGGAGCGACAAACAGAAAAGTTATCTGCATTGCTTTTTATTATTTGATATCAAGCCCGTTTACCGAACAAATCTCCCCAATATTATTTCTAAATCAGACCGACCATCCTTATTGCCTGCAGCATCGGGAATTCGCTCCATTTTCGTCTGCCTTATCTGGAACAATCTCTATACTTTATACGTCCGTCTCGGCGATGATGATGTAATCAGTGACCTCGACAAAGTAATTTTCCAGCTTTACTGCGAAAGTGCACTGTCAGTTTTCTCTCGGATAAGGTTTTCCGCGGCTAAACGAACTTTTAATCAAATCGCGCAATTTCCAGATCATCGTTTTTGCGACGACACTGTCATTTCGCGGAGACGGAGTTTTTAGTTGCAAGATTACAAAACAATCTTCATTAGCGATTTAGCTGTTTACCTGAACCTTTAAACGAAACATTCCTTGGGCTTAACGATCACCAATAGGGGAAGAGTGACTGAGGATTCTGCCGTTATTGCAGCAAACCCTTTCATCTGTATGTTTCCCAAATCCTGCAAAATGTAGACCGATAATTTCGTCTCAAGTTAAAGCAAATTGGTTGCAGAAAACAATTGATTGCAAAGCTATTTGCACCCAAGCAACCCTCAAAAACACTTACAAATTTTGGAAAGTTTCGCTGTTAATCTTCTTTCGACCACCTGGCTAAAACCCAAGCATTTACTTAGAAAAAGAGAGCAATTAGAGAAAAATCTTAAAAAATGGGCCTACTATCTTACCTGAGTCGACCGAATCGCGCTAAAAGCGAGGCCGAGTTTACACAACAGATAAAAGCCCAAGCCAAACTGGCTAATTAAAAAAAGCACAAGTTGAAGTACGTGCTCACAGAGGCAAAGACGTTAAACGTCTGTTTGCAAAAGGGTTTAATTAGCCACCGAAAGCTCGAAAGTGCATTTTTAATTCGCCTTTGGGGTTTTGTGGCTGCTAAATCCTAAAAGATCGCATTTCACTTTTCAAGTTTCTGATAAACAACCAAGCTGCAGACAATCACCAAATCAAATATTTGACTTCATTTTACCAGTTCGGAAGCTGCTGCAGGTTTTTTAACAATTGAACTTCAACTGTTTGTACTGGACTAACTGGAGGAGCGAATGTATGATTGAATATATTTAATTTCTCGCTCGAAACACTTCGGAGTAAATGCAGCATTAAAACCGAACCGATTTCCGCGGGCCTTTTAAAAAGGCCATTAACTTTTTTCGGGCAAACTAATCGAAAACTAAAAAACGCCCCGTTTAGGAGCGACTTTGAGAAAGAGCAATCGACAGCCTTTGGAAGTGCGGCACAAAAAGGTTAAACAGCTGTTAACCGGGAGTTAATTAAAATTTGGGAAAATGGAACGGGGACCGTCTAATTATACGCTTTTGTCCCGAAATGCGGTCGATGATTGTTTTCCTTGTTCGGCAAATTGAAACGTTTTGCTGCCAACACCTGAAGTGCGCGAAAATGGCAGCTTTTCCTCAACTTGCTTCTAGTCCTTTTTTGGATAAATATTTGAGGCTCCTTAAATATTTAATCAGCGATCCTCCACGCCTGCTTTTAAATGCGATCATTTCGATGTCTATTCACGTTTTAGCATAAAGAGAGTGATGATTAAACTGATTTCGTGGACAGAGAGATTTTGGGTGATGCTTGAAGCCAAATGAAGAACCACCTGGTCCGAAGGCCCAAAAATTCCGTTTTATTTCAAACATTCACTCGCTGAAGATACTCAGCGATGTGAAAAACATTCAGATCTGGAAAGTTTCAAATCAAACACGCAACTTGAAAACCTACTGTTTAGTCAGTGTGCCATTTTCACATAAATTGAGCCAAGGATTTTCTTTACCGTCTTTGCCAGCTTAAAATGTGAAATTCCTCAATTCAGCTAATGCGTGAAAAGATAAAATGCGCTGGAAAAACGTACGTGTTTGCCAGCATATACAGATATTAGCAATTGTTCGTTTTATGTGGACATAAAAGCGCCATCAGCTTTAGTTCCGGCCGCAGCAACTAAAAAAGACAGCAAAAGTTATCTTTAATGTCCCAAGACCGAGATATATCGCGGACAATTTAACTGGAAGGATAAATTTTAAAGTTATACGAGCGAATCCATATAAGTGTAATTTAGGGTTCAACTAAAATATGTCGAGAACGTATTCCGGCGGATGACACACTTTTACTGTTTAGCTCTCCACCTGGATTTGGCTGGAACAATACGAATAAACTTCGTTAGTTTCGGTGCTTCAAGATTACATGCTGGCAGAATGATTAACTAATTAACTAACTACATTACATAACTTTGGGCATTAAAACTTTCTGAATTATACTTCCACTGTGGCAGATATATGGCCAAATTTTGCAGTTGAGAGCCACTCTATATAGTGCGAGTGGTTTGCTTATGCACTATACGCAAAGTTTGATTGCATATTTTTAATGACAACTGTTTGGTAGTTTAGTCACTCAAAATTGGCTGGTTTTTGAAGCACATTTTTCCAATCTGGTTAGTTGCATTTCAACACAAAATCTCTTTGGGCAAATGCGTGGTGTTTAAGCGCCAATTTCGCTCTGTTGCATGATCTGCCAAACGCTTCCAACTGCCCATTGGGCATTCAAATAACTGAAATTGAGCCATAATTGCCACCAACCACGTTTCCTGCAGTTTCTAAAAGCCCTATTTTTATTCTCGCTATTTGAACCCCAGGCGTTTTGTATGCTATGCTGGTGTCCTGATAGCTTGCAAAATTACTTTATTCCCAAATATACTATTCATAAACTCCACTGGAGTATAATGCAGAATGCCCAATCACATAGGAATAACGTTTTCCATGACTCTCGAGCAATTTAAATATAAAATCGGCCAGCTCTACATCTGTTGTACAATTTCGCAATCAGTTTAAATATTTTATTTTTCTACATATGAAATTCCACAATTTTCTGCGTCAATTGGAGGGGCTTTGCCAGTGAAATTGCACCGTCCTGCATTTTTAAATGCCACTTATGCATTTTGCATATTTTTATGGAGGCATGAACACCACTAGCTGCAAAATGTTTCAACATTTCGCTCGATTTAATCTTGTTTAACACCAGCGTATGATTTGTTGTTGCCGTTTGAATAGTGGTTGATTTTCCCCTTATAAAGAATCATCTGGTTTGGGTGGCTGGTACGATTTCTGTACGGTTTTGATAGGACCGAAGCCCCATGGGGTCTTAATCAAACAGGGTGTCCTGCTGGGCGAAATGAAACCACCAAGCCCGATTCATTTTCTGCAGCGTCCAGATATTGTCTATTGAGCTATTTGTTTTGTTGGGTGAATGTGGCTTTGAGTGCAATTTCCGGAAAGAATTAAGCAACTTCTCAATGATTTAAATCATTATCAAACTGCTGTGTTTAGAGGACGAAGACTGTTTCGTTTCGGATGTTTTCATATACAAGTTTATTTGAAAACTCGCATTCTCCATCAGTTTGAATTAGGAAAACCGCAGTTATTTTAGGAATGAAGCGATTTTCGCTTCTGGTATCGTGGACTAAATTGTGTTTTTGCCTCAAGCCCAAGTCTCAATTTCAGGAAACGTATGGTTTTAATGGCAATCTTTGATGCAGGGTTTTGTGGATTATTGTCGTTTAATTGAAGCACAAACGTATCGCAACTAAACTCCATTAGTGCCGGGCGTTAGTAAATTAATTGTTTTTGTACATTTTCCTGCTTTAAATATATAATAGATTTGACAAAATGCGGTTGAAATATTCGGCGCTGAATAACCAATTCAGGCCGAAATAAAGCGAGTACTCAATTTGCAGTTGATCCTCTGAAAGTTGTGATTGAAAGACAAATGGGTTTGCACCTTCTGCTTCAGGTTTAAATACTTTGCCAACGAATTTCGATATGAAAACCGTTCTTTGTTTCCTGCTCATACTTTGTTCTTACTTAATCATTTATTTTTAGGCGGTTAAAACCCTGAAGGCCCAAACCGGATTCTCTATAATCTCCGGATTAGTTGCACACAATCTCGCCCAATCACAAGCCATTTTTAAGCCATCCGCAAAATTACATCCCTCATCCCTCATCTGTTGTTTTTTTGTCCCTCGCATTTCGGCTCTGATAAAACGTCCCCCGAGAGTCGATCGCTACGTCGATTTGTCAGGAATAGTTGACGTGTGGTCGTCTCCAGAGACCCACTGGAAGTGATAAATATATCGATATATGCTTTGCAGATCACGTCAAATTGTCAATAATTCAGTAACAAATCGGTCTATGAGTGGTTATCAAACTTCAAAGGCGCCGTTAGGAAATCGTTCAAGGTAGGGGAAAATTTCGGCTCTATTTCAGGAAGAGTCTGGAAGATTTATGATTGTAGAGCGCCTGAATGGTTGGTCCCAAAAAATCAGCAATTTTCCTCTCTCTTCCGCAACTGCAACCGTTAAACTTTAACATTTCCACCCACTGAAAATGCAGGTATTTTCTCGCAAGCCATCGATTTCTGTTTCAATGCGAGCAAGAACGGAATTCCGCGCCGATAACCTTATCCACGCGATAAAAATTTAACAATGCACTAAAAAGTCAGGTTGCAGTGCCCTCAATGAAGATTATGCACATAAACTATAAACCCTTGGCGTTTCCAGCGTATAAATAATACGCTGAAAACGGCTCTGTCCGACGAATAGTTGTATGGTCGGCGCACCGATAAAACTTTAGAGCCAATGAAAGAAGAGCTGATATAAAACGGTTTAAGTGCCGGTTTGATGCTTTCGCTAAAAGCGCCTTGAGCAACGACCCACTAAGTTTTTGGAAGAGATATGGAAGAATGCGGCAGTAGAGAGTCAGAGTCATATTTTCAGTTTTCAAAGTTTTCAAACATCCAGATATTTCTAGTTGAAATCTTTGCTGTTGCCCACAGGAAATTTTTATTGCTATTAATGGTTTTTGAAGAAACTTTGCTAATAGAAACTACGTTGAGCTGGCTTCTGCCCTCAACAAGGCCTGATGATTAGTTCAATCTTTCGGCCCTGCAGAAGCTCTAAAGCTCAGCACTTTCTAAGGGTTTTTCAATCCTTGATCTCAATTAACAATAGCTTTCTATCGGAAACGGTGATTAGACTAAAACTTTTAGTGTATTCACAGCCAAGATTGCGGTATAATTTTGGGAAGTTTGATTATTCTGCATTCTTTGAATGGACAGTTGGGCTACAAATCTTTAAATGCCCATGTGAAGTTGAGCGAAAACTCCGATTTTTCATATGCGTTTAGAGCTCGCGCAAAAATCAGATTTTGTCGTGACACAAATAAAACTTTGAGGGGCTTTAAGCCCGGGTGACCATGATCGGGTGGGTAAAATTTGAAGTTGTTAGCCGCTCTAAGGATGAAGTTGCGAACTTTTACAAAAGTGGGTGCAGAAGGGCAAATTTCCATTTCTTCAGCAGCGTTACCATTGTGAGAAAAAAATACAATTTTAATGTGATTTAAGTGGAAATATCAGCATGTTGGGAGTTAGCTATCTTCTATGCTGTCCAAAAGTATCAAGGAGCTGGATGCTCGCAGCTGAAAGTTACGAATTTTTGAAGGCAAGCGTCCACTCGGGCAAAAACTTCCATTTCTTCAGCTGTGTTTGCAAAGCGCAAAAAACATCACATTATCGAGTGATTTCAATGAAGATACCAGGTTTTTTAGAGTCAAATTCTGTCTAAAAAAGTTTTTGCATGCTCAAGATCAAGAGTTACGGCTTTTTACAGAAAATTGTGCATTTGAGCAAAAACTCCAATTCTCCATTTGTACTCCAGACCGTACAAATACCAAATTTTGCTGGAATTCCAGTGAAACTTTTCGGGTTTTGATAGTTAGGTGTGGTGTATGGGGAATGATAGTTTTAACGTCCTGCGCGTTTTTCGTCGAATTTTTTAAGCACCATAATGACTTGAGAAAAAACTCGCATTTTTCAATTGCGCTTACAAATGGCGCAAAAGTGAGGTGTTAACGGAATTTGAGTGAAACTTTCAGAGTTTTTAGAGTCTAGTTCCGGCTATAAGCCGGGCGAGTTGCAAGATGTTGCCAGCTTTAGGTGAGAAGTTGCGATTTTTGCCGGAAAGCCCAATCACAGGAATAACGTTTTCCATGACTCTCGAGCAATTTAAATATGAAATCGGCCAGTTTTACATCTGTTGTACAATTCCGCAATCAGTTTAAATATTTTATTTTTCTACATATGAAATTCCACAATTTTCTGCGTCTATTGGAGGAATCAAAAGCGCGCAGTTGGTCAAAAACTGCAAGTTTTTCAACCGCGATTTTGCAATTCATTCATTGAGTAGATGCCACGTCACCAGTGATAATTAAAGGTTCTTACTTTCTATTAGTATCTGCGGTTGTTTGTATTTAAAAAAATATATTTCATTGAGAAAATTTGTTGCTCGTTGCCATCCAGTTCCCTATCGAGATACTCTTCATTTCAGCCGAATGTTGTTCTTCTCTTATACATGAAAACACGTCGTTATCATTTGTAAGTTTATGATAAACTTCTGCTCGTATCCAATCCAACCTGAAGCCGGAAAATATGTCCAAATTCGTTCGAACAGAGTTAGAATTTCAACTTGCTCGACTCGAACCTCCGAATTTAAAGCTGCTTAGTCACGCATAAGGTCGGATAAACTTTGCGTTTTTCCTCAATTATTCAGCAAGTTATCACAATCCAGTCCAATCCCGCTACAGAAAAAGCAATCAAAGTGGTTGCGTTATTCGTCTTAAAAATCCTAAGCGATTTAGTTAACACAACGCGGATTCAAACTTTTTCAATTTGGACTGTGACATTGTATAAGCTGCATGAATAAATGGATTGGCCCGAGTAAAATCGATGGTAGAAGTGTTGAGGCTGTCATGAGGGTGAGTCATGAGGTTATTTAATATTTACCCGGTTTGTGGCGTTGCTGATTAGTTTTTTGCCCAATCCACTTTTTCAGCACTCAACTTTCACGTCTCGCTTATCTTCGATTTCATCATGGGGCTCATTCAAGCTAATTGACGGGTTTTTACGTGTTTATTGTGCTGGAGCGTGCTATGAAAATGTCCATATTTGGCTGGGGTTAAAAACTATCAAATTATATTCTTGTACAACTAGGAAAAGTTGGTCTGCAACTCATCTAATCAAGCTATTTCTTTATTTGTTTATGGGGGTCAATATCGCGCCAACTTCTTCAAAGAGGCCCTTTAGGTGCGTTCAAGTTGACTGTGGCACACTGTTTGGCTTCAAACTTATGGCCGTTGGAAGACGTTGAGAATGAGAACGGCCGAGTAAAATGGGTGACGTTTTTATGGCAGGCAAAACTCAAACTCCACGTTGCCGGCGTTCAAATTCGAGTAATTACTAAATGAATGCCGCCCTTGCATAGAATGAAGTTGAGGTCAAAATGGAGTTTCGATTGACTGCCAGGCGTGTTAGAGTTTCGCCAACTTAACAGGGAAACCGTGTTGGAAGGATGTTTAAAAGCAAATGGCAAAGTGCACAAGGGAATTTAGCTGAAGCATTCAACTCTTGCCCCGCAGCCGGAAAATTATTACGTTCTTTGCTTAATTAGAAGCGGAATGTTTTGCTGCCTTCAAGTTACTGTAGGAGTTCGGTTTACTCAAACTCGGCTAATTTTCGCATGATAGTCGTGTGGATTTGCACGGGTTATCTGCGGGAAATATTTGCATTTAGTCCTAGACAGCCAATTCGGGCTTCATTTCACTGCGGATAAAATAACTTGCCAATATGAGCAGCCATAAGCGATTTGAAGGGTAAATTCTCATCAAAGAGACGTCTCCGACAGTCCCAGAGGCCAATAAACCGCCTGGAGGGATCCGAAAAGTAATTTAGTAGCACAGTGAGACTATGATACCACAATATACGCTTCCATAAATTTTTGCGTTTTCACCAAACCGCCGGGATTTATGAGAATATCACGATATTGTTTATCGCGGGCCAAGTTAATGGGTGGTTTTCGTTATTTGGATCCCTGGAAGTTTGTTCGCAGGCTCGAGAATCTTTTGCAGATTTTGCTAGAATATTTTAACGGCCTTGCGGATTGCAAGCAACAAAAGTAAACGTTCCTGACCACATTTCCATCACCGAATTTGGGTGGAAAAATCAAATGGACGCAAATTATTCCAAAGGCAAACTTTCTGGATGCAGCCAGCGGGCAATTTAACATCCATAAATTAAGGGAGGCTTAAGTTATGCCGAAATAATTTCGCACATTTATAATATGCCGTGATACGTCGCGGGGCTCTTATCTGTGAAAAATTGCCTCGAAACCGGTCGAGAGGGAACGCCGTTAAAATTTAAATTTGCCCATTAATGCCATGGAACCGACAAGCTATTGAAATATGTGTCCCCTAATGGAACTTCAGCTCGTCAAGTTTGCAGAGCGCAAAAAGGGTAAATCTTAAGATTGTCTGCGGGAAAATGAATAATAAACTACATATGTAGAGCTTCACAAATAATCGCGTGGAAACCAAGAATGTCTTGGCTTGGGGAAATCAAACACCCGACATATCAGCTCTAACAAGCGAGTGGAATTCTTCAGCAAATCCATCCGAGTTCTTGTTTTGCGCCAGCCAACTGATAGAAGTCCGCCCATCTATCACTGGCCACCGACACTTTTCACTTCGGTTCATTTCTTTCGCTCGAAATGTTCACATTTCCTGCAGGAGCGAGACTGCGATTGACTTTGCTGCTGATTTCCTGGATGGAAACGTTATTAAAAGCGGTCTGACCGCAAATTAGCGCCAGCATTCTTTTCTGAAAAACTGGTGAATTATTCGGACTTCTAAGTCTAAGACTAGAGACACTCCTATGGAAATTCAACGGACGTTGATTAGTTGGGCAAAATTAGACAGAAAACACTCTTGCAGTAAATTAACTGTAACAACAGCCATCTAGTTGAGGATTTCTCCTATTTTATAAGGCACCATAACGGCACCTAATTCTGAGGTGTGGCTCCTACAATGGACGCTAAATATTTGAGCAACGCCGGGAGTCTCGACGTATGAATACTTAAGTGCCGGAGTAATTGTGACAAATGAGGCCAGCATTGCAAATTATTTACTGTAAGCAACCGTCTGTTAATTAAATGCATTTGTTCTTTACTGAATCCCAGTTAACTTTCGGAATTTGCAGACAAAGAGGAGTTAGTGAAGAACTCAATGTCCTCAATGCCCTTCATGTAAATAATCGAAATCGACCACAAGTGAACCCTCCGTGTATCGGACATGAATCAAAAAATGCCACACCAGAAAAATAAATCGCGACCGGAATGTTAGGCAAATATAAATCTCAAGCGGGGCAAAAAACCATTTTGCAACTGAAGGAAATATAACCGAACGCGAGGCTCCCGCAAAAACGAGCCTCGCGTTTGCATTTCCGTATAGTTTCAGTTTTCTGTTCAGTGAACAGCACGGCATTATCATAAATCTAATTGTCTGTGAAATTTAGAATTTCTCCAAGACCATATGTTTGGTTTAATGCGGCCCATTGTACTTAAACCGCACACTAACAGTGACTTGAAATATGGCCCATGTTGCCATAACAGTGCTTAGTTTGGTCTATTGTGATATTCCATCACTAAATATCTTTTTGGGTCAGAAAACTACTTTAAAATCGACAAACTCAAAGTAAAATTCCCTCCAGAACTTTCAGATTTTAACCTTGTATTGGGAAGTTTCTGAGGTCGGACTCGGTCCAATGAACGCCAAAACACACTTGTGCAATTTTATTTGTTATTTTAATCGAAAAAGAGTCTGTCCAAATGCCTCGAATTGTCTTAATCATAAAAAAGCGGGGAATCTATCGAGGCTTTAAAAATCGCACTAGAATCCTCAGTTAGAGAAATAATCGATATTTTCTGTCCATTTTGAGTCGTTTGACACGCTTTGAACTGAACGATTTTTAATCGACGATATCTTCCTTATTATGGACTCAAGAACTTTATAAATGCATATTGGGAAGCTTCTTAGGTGGGAATCAATTCAATGAGCCCAGAAAACACGTGTGTGAAATTTTCATTTTTGATCGAAAATTTCCTAAGGCTGAGGGTCGATTTTTGCAAAAAACTTAAAGTATCTCAAAACCCCACGAATTCTACATCATTTTCATCAGATTAAAGCCCGGAATGTAAAGAACTCATTAAAAAACACTTTAAAATCCTCAGTTTAGAAATAATCGATATTTTCTATTCATTTTGAGCCATTTTGAAACTGAACGATTTTCAATCGACGATATCTTCTTTGTTGTGGATTCAAAAACTTTATAAATGTATATTGGGAAGCTTCTTAGGTGGCAGTCAATTCAATGAGCCCAGAAAACACGCTTGTGAAATTTTTATTTCTGATCGAAAATTTCCTAAGGCTGAGGGTCGATTTTTGCAAAAAAATGAAAGTCTCTCAAAACTGCACGAATTCTGCATCAGACTAAAGCCAGGAATGTAAGCAACTTCTGTAGCAATTTTTGAAAACCATGCATAATCTGTATGAACCAAAGACATTCAAAACATCAAAGCATCCTGTGTCTTGCAACCTCTAAAAGATTACTGATATTGAAACTTTAACACTTTGGCTTGTTCTTGCTGAATTAACTTTAATGATCAATTCCCTATGTAGTCAAGCCAAAATTAATAAAAGGCCTGCCTAACATCAATCAACAAAACCCAAATTTACTGATTTGTCGATTGAGCCTAGGCGTGCATAGAAAATTGCCCGGTGTCGATGTGTATCTCTACATGATAATCATATTCCACACATAGGAAATTGCCGGTTTGTTCAGTTAATTAACGTTGATTGCGTTCTGGCTCTTCGTTAAAGTCGGCGTATGCGAACACACCAAAACCATTATTGCTGATTATTTCGTGTTTCTAGCATTACACGGGGCCCTGTATGAGAAACTCATCTCCCTGTTCAGCTTAGCGACTTTACTAAACTTGTTTCCGAACCTGAACCAACAGCTGTTAATATTCATGCATACACACATATGCTCCAATAATTGACTCTTTGAAATATGAAGATGAATTATTTAGTGAATAAACTTTGATCATTGCGGTGCTTTGACGGCCCACATTTCTGCTATGCTGAACTTGAAACAATGTAATCGCGTATACTAATTAATGGATTTGTATGGATTGTTCCATGGGGAATTTCACAACAGAATGGTCAAAGCCAGGTGCATCTTAATATCGTAACTGGCATTGAACCTTTTTTTTTCTTCATAAAAAGGGGTTTGGAAGGATTTATTGAACTGGAAGGTTCTTCTCGCTTCATCGAAATTCATCACTTTTATATATACAATTGGAAATTGTAGGTGTTCTAAGTTTTTTTGAACATTTTCGTTTTTATGTCATTGTTTTGTCTAAAAAACGATCATAATTACATCATATTTACTAATTGGCCTTTGTTTTCAACATTTTGCTTCTTCATAAAAATGCTCGCTTAATCTGCAGTGCATAGTTCTTCAAAACTTTACGTCCAAGTCATTAGAGCAAAACATTAACTATCTAGATGATAAACCAACTTTCCAAGGAAAATTTCGAATTTAAGCGCTCACTTTCGTCTAAATGCTTCCAAAACTCACTAACCGGAACGCTTAATCTCCACTTTGATTTAATTATTTTGGCTTCTCGTCTGCGTCAGTTATGAATGTTTGTGTGAAAATGAAATGTTTCTCTGTTTAAACTATTTAATGAAAGTCTACCTAGAATATTTTGGCCTGCATCGCCTTGGAAGATGTCTGATTTAAATCCCTCCTTGGTGTTAAGTTAATTATGCGAAACGTTCTATAAATTCTGAACCTCTACCATAAAAATGTAAATTCTTAGTGTTCAGAATGGATAAGCATCGAAAATAACTGTACTGGTTGCTTTCTAGCATTTGAAAATTTGGTTTTTGACGATAATTAGACAGTTTCTGTAACCGAAACCATAAATTCCATACAAATAACGAGTAACTTTAACCCCGTCGGTTCTGATCTGTCGCTACTTCCTCTGGCAGGAAACCCGAATAAAGGCAAGCACAAAATCGATTTCTTCATTTAAATTGCAATATTACGTTGTTTTCGAAATAGACGAAATCCGAGGCAACATCAGAATGAATAATGACGGAAAACCTTTCTTATTTCTTATAACGATTTGTTTTCGTGTCTCGCATTCAGTCTGTTGAAGTTGCCCTAAAATGATTGATAGGGTTCTTGCAATTAAAAGTGCAAGCAGGATGGATTGTTGCTGGCATAATGTTGCTGTTAAATAATCAGATTAATTGATTCAAACAGCCTTGGAAAACCTCCATTGTAGTGTCAATCTGTCTCAGAGAAAGTGCGTCTGTTCCAATTATCGATTAGTTAAACCTTGGAAGCCATCGATGAGACGCGAATCCTAATGAACCTCAATTACCTCGAAAATTCCCGAGGAGTATTTCGAAATTCTGGAATATTAAATTTGCTGAAACCTTTGTAAATCGCTTCGAACTGAAAATTATAAATCGACGTTTTATTCAGCCTGTTTTAACATGCAAGTCTCGAAGCAACCGCCTGGAAGCTGAGCATGTTGCGGCTGCTGTTATTCCTGTCTGGTTCCTTCTTCTCGATAATTATATTGACTTATTTAATAATAGCTCTCACTTCAGCCCAGAGACACAACAGCTCCCAGCAGTAAAACAGACATTAAAAGTAATTATTCTGATTTATTTTCCTGACCGCGTGCACTTGTTATGATATTCTGATCTTTCCTGGGTCTCAGTCAAAGTGTGAGGTAAAAATTTTGAAACATCGCTTATTTCATTAACGTTTCGGCGAGACAATAGCGTCATCATCAGATTGAAAATTTACGCAAACTCATGATTGGTAAAAATCAACGTTCTTTTAGGTTTTTGCCTTCTTGAAACCTTAAATTTGTCTCTCGACAGACAAATTTAAGGTTTCAAGAAGGCAAAAACCTAAAAGAACGTTGATTTTTACCAATCATGAGTTTGCGTAAATTTTCAATCTGATGATGACGCTATTGTCTCGCCGAAACGTCAATGAAATAAGCGATGTTTCAAAAGAAAGACAAGAATATCATAATTAAAAGTAATAAACTGCAGGCATTTTGGAGCGTAACAAGACTGCGCTTCCTTAAAATAACTGCGTGTATTTCCGCAAAGGTAAAATGCAAATTGAAATAATTTCCTGTTCTTCAGCGCGGACCGGTCACTAGCGACACATGTAAAGAGCAGTTTATTTATTTGCCTTTTAAAAGCAGGAAATTAGTCGGGCCTTATTCTGCGCCATACGTTTACCAAATTATTGATTACACAATCCTGCAACCTGCCGGCTTAATTGTTCAATTTCCTATTGCTCTTCAGCGCAAATTCGTGCGGAAAACCAAAGTACTTTTAGAGAAAGTTTTGCTTAATACTAATGCACCCACTAATCTGGAAATCGTGGAAGGCTGCTCGAATTTGACCCAACTTTTCCTGGATTTGAATAAAAACTGCACTGTATTAGTTAAAACCATCCATTAACTAACTTTTAACGATTGATTTTAATTAAGTCGTTATTATGGCAAAAGAGTTTGAGAACTAAACGTTCCAGCTTCGAGGATATATTGTTGGAAATTAAGGGAAGCTATGTGGATGTGAACCAGCGAAGTTATTTAATACTACAGTTTGCCATTAACTCAAGGACTTCGACATGTTTGCGCGATATACATGTAGAAGGTAAATTAACTAGTCATTTTCATGCAAATGTACCTTGAGTTTGGCACCAAAAGTGTAAGTTTTTAGTCGATACTAAAACTCCTGCACAGTGTGATTTGATTTATTCAGATCGTCTATGGCAAACGGCAGCAAAATTACGAAATGTTTCGGACTAAAGTGGGCTTGTAGCATAATTGTTAATTATTTGAACTAAACTGAAAATCATCCATAACGATTAACTTATTAACAAATTAAATCAGTTGATTAGGGATCTGGATGGGGCTTAGAACCGAATCCTATTACGGGGAATAATTCTGCGTTTAATCCGCCATCGATTATAACACGCACCAATAAGGACTCAAAACTGTAACATCTATGGGGAATATGAGCCGTTTTATTAAAACGAGTGTGGTTTCGATAATTCGATTGGCGCAATAGTTTCATAATTCGCCACAATTATTCTACGAACATCCACATATCTGGCACAAAGCCTAAGCTAATGAAAAACCGTACCTGGGGACATCTTGATCCAACTAATTTGCCAGGTCGCAATAATTTAATAACTTTCGGCCAAGCCATTGTTGCCGGGAATAATTTACATGCTGCCACCTTTATGCGCCTAATTCGGGATGAATTACCATCAAGGTCCTTAATTACTATTCCGGAACTGTTTGGACTTTATGCTGCGCAGCCACGTTATATTTGAATTTTTAATTTGCCAGAAAATAATGAGAGTTTCAATGGGGAAAGGGGCCCAAAATGTATACAGACATATAGATTAAAGTTTTCAAAAGAAAATGTTGGTGGTTTGGTCAAAAAAGGCATTATGTCTACCTGTAGAAGCGGGATCTGACAATTCTGCAAGTTTCAAGCAGTTTCAGCTGCAAATTTCTGTTTTAAAAACTGGGTAGAAGTTTTTCAAGGGGCTAACAGAGGGATAAGTGAGTCTATTATGGGTTTGTCAGGCTTAAAAAACGAACCGTGTTATACCTTATTGTTGTATGACACACATTTTATTATAAATATTTCAGAACTTCCCGACTAGAAATGAGGAAAACGATTTTAAAGGTCGTTTACTGCTCAACCAAGTTACAAACAAAGTAAATAATTTTTTCATCAAAAAGGCACGCCCACAAAAAATATCTAACAATTTATTTGAACAAACGCAAAAAGAAATTCACGAATAAAGGAAGCACAATTGAAAAGTGACTTAGTTAAAATTGTTAGAAATGTTGGAGATTCTGCGTAAATTCGTCCGCAGGCTCACTGAAGTATCGAGTCGGAAAAATCTCTGTGACTTTTAAAAAAATTGTAAAATTATCGAAAACTTTCTTCTGTCTCATTCTGTCTCTGGACAGGTCTCAATTCTGTCTTCCCTACTTCTTCCTCGATATATTTTCTGTTTGTAAGGCGATCATCTGCGTAATTTTTTAGCACTTTATGCACAAGTTTCAAAGGTTTATGAAACCGTATGCAAAGCTTCGCTTTGCCCAAAAAATTCACCCTTTAAATGCACCTTAAATTCAAGTGGATGCACCGAAAAGACTGTAAAAAATGGGCAATACACACAAACAAACATAATTAAATAACAACCTTGCATAATTCACTGTTGCCTAATGACACACGCTTAATCGGACAATTTTTTTGAGTGGAATTTATAGAGTAATCATTCTTATTCCTCGATTACTGTGTAAAAGCAGCGACAATTCGAAAAAATATATTGCATCTGTGCAGTTGCATTTAAAAAATGGAAAATAATTGAAATTAAAATACGAGTAATTGCTCTGTAACAAGCGCTTTAATTAAAATATACAGTGAATTGCTTTGAAGGTGCTTTGCCTTGCATTCGGATCGCGTTGCATAAGTTATTTAAATGTTATTCGTTCAAGTTGATGTCGTTTAATCCTGCTACTGGAATTTCATTTTACGTAAACTGGCTGGTCAAAAATATGCAATTTAGCAAAAAAGTAGTTCAGTTAGTTTTTCCTTAATAGATTTAATGGAAACGAATCGCTCAAATCCTCTCGAGTCCAAACGAATCCATCAATCTTGATTTCATTAATTTCTGCGAGCGGCTCCGGCTAAGAAAGCAAACTTTGAAGTAAATTAAGTGCATGACCGAAGGAAATGGAGCATGCAACTCCAAAGTTAAAAAAGCCCAGAATTTCCTATTTGAGCATGAACTCACTCACCAGTTGTGTGTTTATTAAGGCCAACTATGAAGAGCATTCGGGAAAATTTACGATTTTGAATAGCAGCTTTAGGAATGGAGATTTGGAGCAGCCCGGCGCTCGATTCAGTACATTATGATTTTTGCGTTTTCAGCTGAACGTATATTACTTGACATCTACCGTAATATGAAGCCGAGGGCTTTTCTTGTCCGCAGCAATATCTTTGGAATTTGCGGATATGCGCTTCACCGCTCCTGCATATTAAGAATTTTCTTTACCAGCCTTTTGCCGAGCTTACGGTTCGCATCACCAGCTTTAATTAATGTCCCTCAAACAACTGGAATTCAAACGCGTCAATTATAAAATATCTGAATTTTCCTGCACTGGATGATCCTCAGAGTGGGTGCTAATTTACATGGTAATAAAACGTTGGAGGTTTCTTTTTCTTAACTAACTCGACGGTTGGAATGGAGGGCACGATGCCCAAGCAAAAACACTGTTATGAAAGCGAGACAGCGCTCTGCATTTAAATGGCCAATTTGAGATTACAATTATTCCAATTTAGTTTAGCCAACTCTTGGCGAGTCTGCAAATGGCAGTAGTTTCCTGAAAACGCAGCTCCAACGCTCCACGCAAAAAGTGCATAATTCGTTTTGGTATCGCTGGACGGGATTATCAGCGAATCCCGTTTGAAGTCCTCGTATCCTCATTTATCGGGGTGTTTAACATGCAAATCTAATTGGCACGTTTCTTGCTGTATTATTTATTCCTCCCAGTTTTTTCAGCAGGAAATAACGGGAAAATGAACGAATTTCAACTCGTTTGAATATGTTGTTCGATCAAACACGATTTGGCGTGAAATATTGGAGTTGGCTCTCAAAATAAAAGTTGTAACACGACATCACTTAGTTAGAAACTTGAAGTGCTTCGTAAATTTTTCAATCCTCTATCTAAAGCTCCGGCGGCCTTTCGGGGAAACTGCACCATTTACGTCATTTTTACTGTTATTTCCTGCGCTGAATCTAGAACGACTTTATTTTCTTTTCTTGTTTTGCAATTTGCTAAAAGAGATTTCCCAGTAACGAAGGTAAGGAATATCGAACGGGGCGACTTTAAAAACTAATTTAAGTCGTCGATTTCCGAAATAAGTCTCGCTTTTTACGTTTTTCTGGCCATCGGATTTTCTCCATCGAACTCGAAAATGTCGTCTTATTTTGCCGTTTTCCAACGTTTAGGCCTCAATCGTTTATTGAGTTAACTGTTTGAAAAAGCGGAAGCTAGGAGGATGGGAAAATTCTACTCTAATGAGTTATAAACCGAAACTCAGCTTATGATCAAAGTAGATCAAAGAACCCTTAGGAAAAGCCTTATTCTAATTCTGCCTTAAGGAAATTAGCATGTTTCTAGGGTAGCTGGGCGAGGGATAGTGATTGATTTTGGATCAAGCTCTAACCCATTTAGCAACAGGTTCAATTACTACCCATATTATACGTAACACAAAGGGAGCATGTCGGAACATCGGTCGTGTAGGCTTAATGTAAACAGGATCTCGAAGACATGCCCGTCCTACTGACACTATTGTTATGGAAAATATCTGCTTATTATTCACATCGCTTGATAGCCAATAACTGAGAAAATCCAGGAGCGCCTGATTTTTATGGCTGACTAGACAATCGCTAACAAAGTGCTTCGCTTGGAATTCAAATCAAGTTCAACCGAACAAAGTAATCCATAGACAACTAATTGCGAAGCTTGTAAGTCTTGGTAGACTTAAAGCGTCAATGAAGCTGGTTCGAATTTTTCAGTTGCACAAAGCAAATGACTGCAGTTTCCTTGCAAGCGAACAAAACACGGAAAAGGTCACGCAGTTCTTCTAAACTAAATACGAAATTTAAGAGGGTCATTTATTCAAGCAAAGCCGGTTCGAGTAGCGAACTGCACCGGGACAGAATGCAGATGCGCTGACTTTAATGGATGTCGACAATGTTGCCTACTTAAAGAGCTTCATTACCCAAGCAGCACAGTTTATTTTAAATATACTTTTCTGGTGCATTTTTGTGACAACTTTCTCAATGGCCGGGGGAAAATGCCACAGGAATCGTTAAAAATCTCTGAGGAATTTTGTCTTCTCATGTCTGACCAACTGCAACATTTACCAAACATTTACAAGAAGTCAACTGAATTTTTTGTTCAGTAATCACAGGATTCAAAACTGATGTTGTGCAGTGAGGTTCTTAAATGAAATTGAGCACTTTGAGGACAAAGTGTTCAGTAGTTCTCTAAAATTTGCATCAGTGCTTTGGAAACTCAATTGAAATTTTCAAAAGAATCTAGTTAAAGAGTCATGCATTTCAAAATATTGGCAACCAAATATTTTTCGAAATTTCGGGACCATCTAAAACACTCAGTTTCTGCGTGTTTACTCTCGTATTTTTAGTCATATTTTGTGTGAATATCATCAGAGCTTGTGTGATGTTTTGCAACTTTTAGATGGGCATTTGTGCGTGGCAGAAGAAATTACAAAAACATCAAACTTTATACAGTCGTAACGTTGAGCAGGAAGCTCCAAATAATGCTAAGGAGCTTAAAAGTTAGTTGGTTAAAGTCGATAACTCACGTTCCGTTTTATTTTATTGCATCGAAAACCTATGTCTAATGTCAACTGACCCTCTTAGCTCTAAAAGTAAATCTTCTTTATGGTATCGCAGTTTCGTTCAATAAATAAATCCAAACTTTCACCGAGCTGTTTGCTTTCCGGGTAAGTACCTGAAAGTTTTCGTAAATAGGGATTTCAACTTTGCCGATATTTAAGTTGGGTCAAAGCGTTTGAAATGTGCTGAGACGAGATGTTTGTGTAAGGCAGACTTTGGACGGCAATTAGCATTACAATTCATTAAGAGGTTTTTGCATGTTTGAGCAAGTCGAGGAAAAATTGGGTATTTTAAGGCTACATGCACAGACCCTCATCAAGCGAGGAAGAACCGAAGCCTGATGGCCTGCAGTATTTAATTTTCCAAAAGGGTATTTCTGTTCATTTCCTTTGTGTTGCTTCAAAGAGATTTGGCGCACACAAGGAATTTTATTAGCAAGATGAAAAAATGCCCTGCTCCAAACATATTTCTTTTCGAATTGACAAAACGCCCGAATCGATTGCGCCGAGTTTCGATATCAAAAAAGGGGTGTTTTTAACTCTTCCAGTGCGGAATTTTTATTTCCATCCGCAACTTCCGAAACTTAAATTAGAATCAATAAAAGGCAAATGGAGGGTCTTATTGAAAGCGGCAGAATTCCCGACATCGGGAGAGGTTATGAGCAAAGTTGGCGCTCGGGGTGTGATAATTGAATTTCTTTTAATATGTCGAAAATCGGGAGCCGGGAAATTCGGCCGTTTAATAAACAAGAAAGTGAAATTAATCACCCTTGTCGGCAAATGACAACTTGGCACCCATCGAACTCTCTATTCGTCGATTTTATATTGGCTCGTTTACAACCATTAACTGCGTGTCAGGTCTAATCATATTGGTTTCTGCTGAAATTTGCAATGGAAATTTATCATTTTTTTCCAAAGCTCACGCATGAGGAATGTGTGCAATTTGAAAATGCTTTTCATATTGCTGGATTTGCTGGAAAAGTGGGAAAAATTTCTTTTTTAGGCCAAAATTTTGCATGATACTCTAATTCTTTAAAAGTCTGTATTTGAATTGCTTCTTTTTCCTCCGCATGATCATTCCTAGCTTATTCTAAAGAGGATTTGACAGCGATTGGTGAATGAAGCGTCCCTGGACAATTGGATGATTGTTCGCCCATTGAAGGTGCAATAGCAGACCGATGCCACTTCAAGCCGCGGGTCAGTCATCAATTTAAATGGTCTGGATTTATGAGTCATTTCGCATTTACCCCCTGCACTTACATAGTCTGGTTTATTAAGCTGCTGAGTCATTTATACACTTAAAAATTTCATAGCAGCAATTGCCCTAAATTTTTTGATAAATAAATTCGTTTTTTCCTTCAAAGTTGCTACTTTCAATAGAAGCTGGAACTTTATTGGGCTTTAACAAGCTGAACCACGGCGGCTTCTTAACCTGCTCCGTCGACTATAGCCCACAGGGGCATAAAATCCAATCCTGCACTAACTAGGTAACTTAATTTGATGGTCAGTTTTAACCTCCTGTGGTTTGTGAAGTTTCAGCCGGGCCCCAACAGCAGAGCGCTTCAAATCCAAAAGCTATGCTTTAAAATTAAATTGAAAGAAACTCAGTTACAAATTAATTCGCCCGTGAATATTCTCGATCTTCGAGGCCTATAGGAAAACTCTCAAGTGGCATTTTGTGCTCAGTTCCTTGGCAATGCGTGGATGGCACAAAATTAAGGTATCTGATGGAAATTCCTTATGTGGAAGATTGGCAAGAAAAGGACTGTTAACAATTTGGCTTCAAGTGTTAACAATAATTGGAATTTTCTCTTACAGCTTGAGCATAAGTGTGTCGCAGCATACCCTCTAGGTGATAGTTCTTGATTACTTTTTGATAAATAATTCGTTCTTATTGCGAAATAGGAGCACTATTTATCAATCTGTAATAAAAGAC
>NW_026017213.1:6397044-6399078 GCF_020466585.1 Dendroctonus ponderosae
TTACTTTTTGATAAATAATTCGTTCTTATTGCGAAATAGGAGCACTATTTATCAATCTGTAATAAAAGACGTGAGGAAATTCTGTCTTTTTTAAACACACAAATTTCTGAGGCAAAATACCCAAAAAGAAGTTTGTAAAAAAATGAATCCGCCTCATCAATATAGAACTTATCTATTTCCATCATTGCTTCATCTTGCAAAACCTTCCTCCCCTAAAGGCAACTTTTCGGAATCATTCTTCTACGCACAACAGACAAACTTGCTTCTTTGCACCGATTAGCCAATCTAATGCTGTTCAAAATGGGAAAAAATATGTTGGCACTGGATTAGTGGAGTTCGTTTGTGCAACTAAACCGCTTTAAACTTCACGTTTCGTTTCTTCACCTAAACATGTCCCGTCCAGGCGAGATTTAATCGGCTTAATGTATTTGCGCGGAACACGAGCAGTTCGCTTTTTCTACCAATTACGCTAAATAAGAAAATATTATGCTTCTTGCATCGAGCCCGAGGTCTGAACTCGAGTAATCAGATTAGAATCATGAAAAGCGCCGTACGAAATGAAAACGTCTGCATGGGGTGGAACGGGGTCATAATTGGTCACGCCATAAGGGCTCAGCATGGGGATTAACGGATTATGTTAAGGAGATTTGCGGTTTTTTATAGACATATCCTGGATAAACATCAATAAATTGCCTATTTACTTTTCCAGAAAACATTGGGCGCGTTTAATTGAAACAAGGGGAAAAAGTCGCATATCCCTTAACGCTCTGGCCAGTAATGGACTTATTTTGACAAAAACCGCCCATATTTCATGTCGTGACATCACCAAGACGAATAGCCGAGGTCTTTGGGTCATTATACTTTACGTCTTTCCCCTACTGGGACGTTATAAAACTTGACTTGAATTAATTATGGCCGAGGGCGAGTGCGCACGTCACATCAAGTATAAATAACTTTTTTACATGTTTTACGTGCCTCTTCATTAAGCGAAAAATACTTAAAGAGGGCCAGATTAAATTTGGGCAGCTCCTGCAGTTAGCTGGGGAGTTGTGAGCATATCCAGTTTTTTTGCGAAGTGCAAAGGAGAATTTTGTGAAAATCTGCATTAGTCCAGAGTTGCCGCAGTTGTAAAATCTGCTTGAGTCACTCGGGCTATCTACAAAAACCCCGCAGGCAAATACAGGGTGACTGAAAATTGGCGTGATTCCTCTGAGGGTGTTGGTTGGGGGTGTTTTGGGAGTACAGGAAAAACAGTGAAAAAATTAACTCCCATTAAAAACTGAGATATTTGCAAAAAACTAGATTGGAATTAGGGCATCGATGCTTTTCAAGGCAATATGCCTAATTAAAATTACATAAATAATAGTGGAAAAGTGCTGATTTTATGCGGAAAATATTCCTTGCGGATGAAATGAATTATTGAAGAATGAGTGGGAGTGAAATTTTGATTTTTGGCCGAAATTTTTCCAAGGGTGAAGGTCGATTTTTTCAAAAAATGAAAATTTTCTCAAAATGTCTCAAATTTTACGTAATTTTCAGCTCACGGACACAAGCAATGCAACGAACTCATTAAAAAGCCTGGTAGAAGTTTCAGATCTGAAATAATAGACATTTTCGGCAGACTTTAAGCTTTTTTGAGAGTCCACGATCTTTAGCCGACGATTTCTTCCTCATTTTTGATCCAAACACTTTATAAATGCATATTTCTGAACTTCTTACGTCGAAACGAACCGTTGGAGCTCAAAAAACACAAATGTGAAATTTTGATTTTTGGCCGAAATTTTTCCAAGGGTGAAGGTCGATTTTTTCAAAAAATTAAAATTTTCTCAAAAGGTCTCAAATTTTACGACATTTTCAGCACACGGACGCGAGCAATGCAACGAACTCATTAAAAAGCATGGTAGATGTTTCAGATCTGAAATAATAGACATTTTCGGCAGACTTTAAGCTTTTTTTGAGGGTCCACGATCTTTAGCCGACGATTTATTCCTCATTTTTGATCCAAACACTTTATAAATGCATATTTCTGAACTT
>NW_026017213.1:6400077-6404207 GCF_020466585.1 Dendroctonus ponderosae
TAAGCTTTTTTTGAGGGTCCACGATCTTTAGCCGACGATTTATTCCTCATTTTTGATCCGAACACTTTATAAATGCATATTTCTGAACTTCTTACCTCGAAACGAACCGTTTGAGCTCAAAAAACACAAATGTGAAATTTTGATTTTTGGGCGAAATTTTTCCAAGGGTGGAGGTCAATTTTTTAAAAAAATGAAAATTTTCTCAAAATGTCTCAAACGTAACGACATTTTCAGCACACGGACGCGAGCAATGCATCGAACTCATTAAAAAGCATGGTAGATGTTTCACATCTGAAATAATAGACATTTTCGGCAGACTTTAAGCATTTTAAGAGGGTTCTCGATCTTTAGCCGACGATTTCTTCCTCATTTTTGATCCAAACACTTTATAAATGCATATTTCTGAACTTCTTACGTCGAAATGAACCGTTTGAGCTTAAAAAACACAAATGTGAAATTTAGATTTTTGGCCGAAATTTTTCCAAGGGTGGAGGTCGATTTTTTCAAAAAATGAAAATTTTCTCAAAGTGTCTCAAATTTTACGACATTCTCAGCCCACGGACGCGAGCAATGCATCGAACTGACTAAAAAGCATGGTAGAAGTTTCAGATCTGAAATAATAGACATTTTCGGCACCCTTTAAGCATTTTTTGAGCATTCACGATTAGCCGACGATTTCCACCTCATTTTTGATCCAAACACTTTATAAATGCGTTCGCGATCCTCTTTTGCATAGACAAACCGGGGGAATTTGATATTGTGGCAAGTTTGAGATCACCAACAAAGCCAAAGAAAAATTCCTTCCTTGCCTAGTAAATTCTGCACCCCTTAACTAGACGCCTTTATACACTGCTGCTTTCATTATGCGTCTGTCCTTTCTGGTCTTGCTGGCTGCTTATGGCCATGATAAATGCCCATTGTTCCAGAAGTAAATTGAGATTATATTAACACAGTGACAAATGCGTCTAGACACGTTTGAGAATCGGGCGTGGCTCGATTAAACGGTCAAATAATCGACTTCCAGTAGGAAAGTTGAGACGGGAACTTTGCACGTTTTTCTAGAGTGAATGTGCAACTTTCCTGGTGATTTAAATAACTGCCAGCGATATTCTCTAGGCTGACGAGAACAAACAAAATCCTCCTCAGGTGCACGCCATATAAATAAAACCAGTCCCAATCTCCCGGCATATCATTCAAAAGCATTACTTTAGCCGCGATACGAATAATACCCGAGAGACAAAAAGTATTACCGATGTCTGAAGTTTGGAGGCAGAATGTAACCAACCATCTTGTCAGTTTAGGAGAGTAATATTTCTTTTATAAGTTTGGAAGC
This sequence comes from Dendroctonus ponderosae, assembly GCF_020466585.1. Taxonomy (NCBI): domain Eukaryota; kingdom Metazoa; phylum Arthropoda; class Insecta; order Coleoptera; family Curculionidae; genus Dendroctonus; species Dendroctonus ponderosae. Next base: position 6,401,411 of record NW_026017213.1, read on the forward strand.
TGGCTGCTCGAGTTTCCCGGTGCAATGACTGCCCTGCGGAAAGTTTCCATCCGAAAACTAGGTGCTTGTAGTTTCCCGTCTTGTCTATTAGTTTTTCGCGAAGTTTCCGAAACGAAATTGTAGCGAGCAAGGGCGCTTTCAAATATTTGCTCGAAGCACAATCAAAAGATAGGCAAGTTCGCAAACCCGGCATTGTTTTACCGACAGTGGCGAGCAACAAAAAATTAATTCATTATCCTAACTATGGTTCATGTTTTCATTGAGGTCGGGCGAGACTGCGACCGGAACGGGGCAAAATCGATTTTAATTTCGCCAGCAGAAAAACCGTATATTTTCGTAACCTAATCCCTGTCGGACGTCCTGCAAAGTACGATGTCCCGTAATGATTCAGCGGAGCGGCTTTAAAAAAACATTATAAGTGACGTTCGTGCTTCACTGCTTTCTGATAAGGGATTGACTTCATGGTGGCACATCAGCGATCGCTAGAGTGGACATTGAATATTACCTGGACATTTTCGATCAATGCGCCAGCATGTCCGGTTGCAATTGAATTTTACGTCGGTTAAAGAGCGACTCTTTCAACGAATAATTTGGGTTAATTTGTGCCACCACATTTTTCTTTCTAGATGTTTAAAAACTCTTCCCCAATATCTGTCTGTCCACAATTTTCTTTGGTACGTTTGTTTGTTATCAATTTTTAATAATTTTTTACCCAAACTAACAAAGTTCACGACAGAACAATGCACATTTACAGATACTTGAACCCTAGCGCGAATGCACGCAAATGGCAACGCTTAAACTCAAATAGTGAAAAATAAAAGGCCAAAGCTGCATTGATTAAAATATGACAAACACGAATTTAAACACCATTTTCATTACTTTAAATCAAACAAAAAATAAATAGGAACGCTTCAAATGGAGCAATCAAAAAATATTTATCAATGCGTGTTGGAAGCGTCCTGTTTCGCTTCGATTTCAGCTTTGTGCAGTGTGTAATTTAAAAAAAATTCCTGCGGATCGAATTTGCATTTAAACGACAAATCCACTCCGAGCTAGTAGCGCAACTAGTTTGATTACAGGCGCGAAATAAATCACACCAAACCAGGGAGAAAATCCAATGTCTAGACAGACATTTCGAGGCGCAGTTGCGTAGGTTCAAAGCCAGTAGATTGGCACGCTTTGAATTAGTTGCTCCCAATTTTCCAGTTCTATTCTAATTAGTTTTTTCAATCGTGCCTTTAAGTCGAATTTAAACGATCTTGGAACTGCCATATTCCCAGCAAGTGTGAAGGGAAGTTTGCACGGTTACAACAATAATTTCCAAGTATACGTTTGCTGTTAGCACCCATGCAAGATGGGAACTAATTGAAAATTCCGCTTGAACTCGACAGTATTAGATAAACTTTGGCGATGCCGCTCTGGCCGCATATGACCAGCCCTCAACCGCTGGAAATGTATCTACGAAACTTCCTCAAACCATTGCCGCTAACTTTCCTGCTGACTGCGCCAACCGCAAATTTGTCAAATTCGTGAAAGTCGTGTAAAGGGAGATTAAATAAACGTAATGAACGACTGTGCATTTACTCGAACGAATATGAACATGTGTTAATTAGACTGAAAGTCTTTGCTTCAAGCATTCCAAGCTTTATAGTCATCTCCTGTTGAAGTGCTGCTAAGAAAAAGCATGCTTTTATGAAAATGGAAGAATGTGGGGGAGCATATTGCATAAATCTCGTCGTATGCTCGTATATCGGTCGCTCTAAAGTGGTCACTTTTCAATAGGGCCGAAAAATCGCTTAGAAATATTGCCGGCTAAATAAAAGCCAACGATTAAAAGCCATTTGATATATTAAATGTTTTAAAAAGCCCTCTGTGGACCTTTTCACTGGCTTAATCCACTTACGGTTCTTCTCTCATGTGTATCGTTCATTCAATTTTAGGTACAAAACGCTCGATGTTTTTAAATTATTGCCATTTTTCTACTGGTCGCATCATGCAACTTTAGCCACCTGTTTTTCAATTAGTTGGCAAAAGTACAAATTTGCAGTGAAAATCATTTTTTTTATCAGTTGTTTTTGGGGTCCTTCGTTATTGACGTATGTTTTTTCTATAAAGCTTTTGCAATTTGCGGAATGATGAAATAATTGGTTTGAGCTACAGTTTCTGTAAATGTTGCCTATTTCAACTTATAACATTATGTTTGCTTCAGCTTCGCCCCTCAAATCATATTTTGTCAGTTGGAATCTGGCTCAGCAGTTTTATGATTTGGCCAGCTAAAAATGATGGATCGAAACCTTCGACACCAGATCAGAACAGAAAGATTTGTGGGATTTTTCGCCAATATATTGAAGATCTAGTCGAATCGATCTAAAAACTATTGCAAAATATATCAGAGCAGAAATTGTATCATTCGGTCGTCTGCAGGACGTGAAACTTGGCCTCAGTGTTCAGGAAAAACTACATTTTCCAAAATATGAAAATGTTCTGCTATCGCCCTTAGTATGGACAGTTTTGCGCTTCCGGAATGAGATAGTGAGAAGTGGAAAAGAGTAATAATAAACTAGATGGCATGAATCTGCGATCTTCTAATCAACTCCCAAATTTACAAAAATTGTTGAGTAGAAAAACACATAAATCTCAGAGAGGTACGCAGCTTTATTGCATTGTCTGACGATGGTAACGTCTGCCCTTTGGGCCTAAAAGTACTTTAAAATAATGCTCAGTGAAATTTTGCATTTTTAAACATTAACTGTACATACTTTCCTGACTGTGTTTCAATTCCAAATCAAAATCAATT
>NW_026017213.1:6405066-6406454 GCF_020466585.1 Dendroctonus ponderosae
AAAGTTAATGAGGGATTCTTCAGCACGAAGTGTGCGCTTTTAATTTGGCCTGCAACTTTTCATGCACCGAAACATTTCCTCCAGCTTAGACAGTATTTTGCCACCTTAATTTATTGCAAGCAACTTTGCTTGTTAATAGTTGTTGTTAGAGCCTCGGTTCCATTGTTCGATTGATTTATCTCGCAGTTGCGTCGCGTGTTATTTATAAGGAAAATTGCAACTGCAGGACTTCCCTACTATCCCTTCATAATTCGCGAGCGCGAATCCGATTTTCTAAACGATTTCGTTTGAAAGACGTCTATTTATCACCGGTTCTGGGGCGCAACGAAGTATCGCGGGACGCCTTTCCAGAATGTTCCGAAGTCGTAAATTATTATGTCAGCAACTGCGCATTCCATAACACAGACAATGGATCAAAATTTATAATCTCTGACAACCCGTGTCTAATGGTATCGACGGTCTGGGCATCAGGATCATTATTTCTACGTAACTAGGCCACCACTGTCTTTGGACAAAATATCCCAAAAGAGTTTTTCAGGCGCTCATTCTTTGATTATTCGGCAATCCCTCATGAGGCTAGTGGATTTTTGAGCTGTTTTTGAGTCTTCAAGTGAAACACTTTCAGCCATATGCACCAACATAACAAGCAGGGCCGGCAATTTATCAGGAATTATTCCAGAGCAATCACGCCATTCATCAAACCCATACTCTCTGACAAGCCGGATCTAATGTAACCGATCCGAACGAAATTTCAGCATCATTGGTTTCGGGTGGATATATGGGAAGCCGATATGATATATTGGTCCGGCTTTTCCATTTTTTCCTTTTCCATGCAATTAACGATCGGTATAGTTGGCCATGCCACTTCGATTTGATCTACTACGAGCCCCGGATTCGCAGCAAAAATTTCTTAACTTTTTTCCAATTAGCCCCTTAATAATTCAATGTACGTGTCCTAATTAATTAACTAATTTATCGCTGTTTGTGCTCAAAGGACCCGCGAAGCTCTATACAATTCCTCCCGCAATCACGTTTGATTAATTAGGCTTCCACCTTTAATTATTCGCAGAGATCCCTAGTATCCTCCTAATCTAATTCCCAACATTCGAACGAAAGTTATGAGCCCTTAATAAATTGCAGCTCTGCATATAAACATGTAAGAGCATATTTTCATTACTCATACACGCGCTGAAGGCTTTTGGCACTCAAGATCTCGCCCCGAAATAAGATCCATACAAAATTCGACCTACATATGGCTCAAAGAGACTGATCCAGACTTCCATTATAATTATAAAATAGCTGCACAGCAAGCGGGAAGTTTGCCAGCGAAATAACTTTGGATGTTTATTGCAAATTTAATTATTCATTCAACTGTAGGCTGTTGCTCT
>NW_026017213.1:6407453-6427704 GCF_020466585.1 Dendroctonus ponderosae
CTAAGACTTTTTGACAAAACTGCACGCATTTTCTAATTGATGCTCCACTTTCTTAAAGCTCCAATTAGTTCTCTCTCTGGTAATTTACAAATGAAAGCTGTTGCTCTCTTTTCTCGCGAGAAATGAGCGAAAACTGGAACTTTTTCTTAAGGCTCAATTATTGGAAACGGAAGCTATAAAAGGGACGAATTGAGAGTCATTTAGCTCGACTAATCCTGTCCATTTACCACCTGGAGCCGGAAAAACTAATACAATAATAAATGAACTAATTCATGTCAGACTAGAGACAGGCAAAAAACCTCATTTACTAGTAATTTTTGGCCCAATTTCCCAAGATCAAACTTATGTGAAAGCCGGATTCGTCAGCAAAGCAATTAAATATTGAAGCTTGTCTGACATGCTAAGAGAACATGCTGCGAGCAAACGACGAAAACGGTTTATTTTCGTGAAATTTCAGCGCAAATTATCTGCTACGAAGTGAAATGGAAAAAATTCTGGGGCACTTAAACGGATGAATAATTGACTAACCCAAACTTTCGCCTAGGGCGAATCCCGAACCGAATGAAAGCAGGCATTCATCAAGTCAGATTTGCTAATATTTTGAGGAAAAGGGGTGCAAACACTCACTAAGCTAGTTGTATATCGTCATTAAAGTCTTCATTTTAAGTGGAMAAAACTGGACCAAACGAGTGATAAACTAACTCAACAAAGCTCTCCAAGAGGAGCTAAGTAACATTAAAAATTCGAGAATAATCAGCTGCAAAATAAATAAACAAAGCACTCWAGCAGCGCATAAAAGCAATTCGGATCGGACAACAATAAAAAAGCAAGTGACTTTATTAGCTTCGTCGACTAAAGTCAACAAATCCACTCTTTATCGTCCTGAAAGCTCAACAATCCTTCGAGTGTACGTTTCTTTTCTCAGAGGTGTTGAAGGACAGTAAAGCAGGCAGAACGACAACATTTACACAGAGAGTTTAGCGGCCCGCCTGGGCGGCTCCATATATTGATCGCACTCTGCCGGATATAGACGATATTTTTGATGCAACTTGTGTGTAAAGTGAATCCGGAAATCATCGGTGTCTCCAAAAATTCGTTACAGAACTAATCGTCAAATATTTGCATAAAAACCTGTTGCCTGTTATGAACGGTTAGAACATCAACATTTTAATGTCCTGATGTGCTTTTCTTACTTACTCAATTCAGAGGAGCTTTAAGAGATTAGTTAAGAATTATTCTTTTAATAATCTAAATCATTATTTGCCATTACTATTTCTACCATCATCATCATTGCGCATGTTTAATGAAAATGTTTAAAAGTAACATGTTCCCTTTGGATGCGCATTTTGAAACCTATTACCAACGTGAAACTGGAACGTTGTAACCTTGTTACAGAAAAATAACCGTTTATCCCACCTCTAGTTATTACAGTGTATTTGAAAGCAATAGATTTGCGCAATCAGCATTCAGGAAGTGTTTATGGCAAGTTCGCTGCTTAAATTCGGTAAAATCAGTTGGTGTTTTAACTGCGGAATAGTGAACATAGCTTATTGCTATCAACCACTGCAAAACCGGTGTAATTGCTATAAATAACATAGAGACACGCGGTTGCTGAAACCACTGGATCGGTAAGCCGGCCGTTTTAGTTACAAAAGCGACCGGCCACAAGCAAATTGTTTCAAAATGACGACCTGAGCCGTAAACTTAATTAAACATCCAAAGCAATTTGGAAAATTGACCCACATTTTCGCCCCATCAATTACATATTTTATCATTCCGGTTCATATTGCTGCGTTTGTTACATTTGCAGATGACATTTTCAATCTAATTCAGGCTTTAAAGACTCATTTTTGCACTATCAAAGTTCGTTTTACTGTTCGCTATTGGGTRACTTCTTAGGTCGGAAGCAATCCAATAAGGGCAAAAAACGCGATTGCAAAATTTTGATTTTTGGTCGAAAATTTCATAAGGGGGGAGTAAGAGRTMGATTTTTCCAAAAAATTCRAGTTCCTCAAAATACCTCGAGTGWTACATCATTTTMATCGGAAAGARACAAGGAAKGCAACGAGYTAATTAAAAGACACCGRGGCCKTTYCAGTTCCCAAATAATCCMCATTCTCAGTMTATTTTGAACGGTTTTTGACCCACARCTTTCATGTTCTACGCTAACAAGTGCAGGAAAATTGGTTGCATTCGCTTCGTTTAGCATTACGAGAAGAATTTTTGAATCTTCTAAAACTTTACGTTCTTCGGCCACTTTTGTGCTTCCCACCATCAAGGTGGATTTTACAGCATGGGACAAATATCTGTCACTTTACTGTTGAAAATTAAAAACGGATGTTTTTAGCAAAATAAGAGGCTTTGAAGACGCAATTAAGTAAAAGTTTCTGTTGCAAAGCACAAGCAATTTCAATTTAGCTTTCTTATTTACAACTGTTAAAACTTTTACTGTTTAATTACATCTCTTATTTTAATTAAGTCCACGTTTAAAAACGAATCCAGAAAGCAGTTTTGAACACCGCTTTCCTTTTACATTTTCTCAAAATATTTCATATAATTTGGCACTCAAAGGCAGGGGCCTGAACCTGGTAAATCAGCATTTTCATCAAACATTCAGTGCGAAACGTTTAGGTATGAAAGACGGTGAAATATTCATACAATACACCTAATAAATGGGTAGAGGAAGTGTGGAAATCTTGCTGCTTGCACCACCTGCCTCATTCGATTTCAATTTTCCGGCGAAGGCAAATAAGATCATTTAAAATTTAAATGAGCAATTTGCCCGTAGAGTTTACACAGCGAGTTAAAAGTGTTTAAAAGCAACAACACAGTCGCCGATAAAGTTTTCAATAATTAAACAGTCCTTTGGTGAACATGGCCTGGAAATTCTACTGTCCTGGCCTAAAATATGATCAAATTATAAGTTTCTCTAGAGTTTTCCTTAGGAAATGACCACCATTTCAATTATAATTGTTTACCGGGTTGCAGCCGAGCTGAATCGGTAGAACTGAGAAAAATGGTGTCGAACATGCTGAAAATTTCGGTCAACTTCAAAATTTTGCTTGCGTATTTTTGGAGCTCAATTGATTGCTTTCGACGCAAGAATTTCCCCTTATGAAAATGTCGATTATTTTGAATATGAACCTTCTAGGGTCTTTTCGACGATGATGGAAAAATGCCTTCCCATTGATGATTTTGGACAAATCGCAAGGTTTCACTTGCATATAAAAGGGACCAAGAATGTCGATGATTTTGGCCCTGAAAATTCAAGCGTCCTTTTTTTAGGCCGAACATGGTTGTGTTTTGAACTTCAAATTCGAAATTTCACATTAATCCAACTGGCATTATCAATGCATTCATTCTGGTTCTGCTCCAACAGCAACAATTGGAATTTGAGCGCAAAGTGACTTAAACAGTAGCATAAAACTACTCCCATTTCCCAGCTGGCCTTTCATAAAACGTGCAAAAATTATATACCCGGTGAAATGTTCGTCCGAAATTACACAGGTCAGAGTATCAGGCTTGAATGTTGATCGAATCAGCGATATATTTCACCAAAAGTGACCGGTCATTATTAAGAGAGGCCCGTCTGATGGCCATGAACAATGTTTTAATATTAATTGCAGCGAATGTTCCCCTCATACAGACGGGCGTTTCAGTAAATTTCAATTAGACCATGGTTCAGTTTACGTTAATTGGAGTTTGTGATGACAACTAAGCGAATTAGCAACAAAAATAGGCGGCCGCCTAATTTATTATTCAGTGTGCTGTAGTTGGAAGGTACACTTTTTTGTTGGGTGAAACGGAGCCGCTTTTAGAGCCCTGACCACACTAATTAGTCAAGGTAACTACTCATATTCAAGAGCGAGCGAGCCATTAAAGAGCTAACAGGAGAATGATGTATATTTGTTTGAACACAACTGAAAAACAGCAGGAATTTATTTGCAGAGTGGCGAAAGGTACAATGCAACGATTTAACTAGGAAGGAGGCAACAATGCATTTTCACGTAGCTTGAAGAGTCGTTACAAGCCGTAGATGCTATGAGTACTTGGACTTTTAGTTTGTCTTTAGGGTTGATCTTTGCGCGGGTCTGCTATCGCTACTTCAGCCCCAGGAAAAACTGAGCAAAACTCATATTAAAGCCAGTGGAATTTTCGTTCCATGGCCCTTTTCGGATAGCAAATCAGTTAACATGTAACGGAGCTACACGCCAAAGAGTTTGTGACTCTCCTGCTGCAGTTCTTCCTATTTATAGTAGTTCCTATAGTTATTCCAAGAGTGCAAAATTGTCGCTTACACGTTCTTTTCCTATTGCAAATCAGTTAACAAACGACCGAATTACATGCTTTTATTGACTCTAGACTTTTGTAATTTCAATTGAATCAATCTGACCGATATTCGATTCGATCTGGGAGTCGTTTGTGCACTTTGAAACACTTTCTATGGCTTGATTTGTGCTGTTGAAAGTGGGTGAACAAATTCGCCCACCTTTTGCGTTATATAATTTGGATATTTTCGAGCGCCGGGGGTTCGTAACAAGCAATTATAGTTTGTGAGCAGCTAACCGAGATCGCTCACTGACTGTGAGAGAAATTCTAGTTTCGGGAAGTGCAAAACGGCAATACTTCACAGCAGTCGACGTTCAGAACGGAATTGCGGTCAGGGAATCCAAACAATGCGGCAGACCACACACTTTTCGCCCAATAAATATGTCGGAAGGAGTAATATCAGCTACAAAATCCGACATGTCGTTTGGGAACTAGCCATGCTGTTTGGCAGTTTTGCATTATCGTCAATCGAGAGCCCTTAAGCCCTGGAAAAAGGGGAATATTGAATTTACCCGCGCTAGGAAGCATGGTGTCTTCACACAAATTGCTGATGAGCTGTGGAGCAATGGAAAACCCCAGCAAAACTTCCGAATTTCGAATGCAGCCAGTTCCTGTTTCGTCATTAGCAATTCATATTACAGTTTCATACCTCTGTTCTTTCCGTTTTTTTCCATACCCGCGCTTCGAGCGTTTAATCACGGGATTTACATTTTCGCTTGCTTCTGCCATGTCAGCTTTTCCTCTCCGATGCATTTCTCTGAATAATTTATACGAGGGACAATAGGTAAATGGATTGTGCCACTTGCTAAATTGAAAAGGATAATTCCGGAACGTGGAAAACAGTGTGAATTTTAGTACTCGTTGATCGATTCTTCAGGGCAACAAAGCTTAGGAAGCAGACCAAAAAAATCTGCACTTGCAAATGGCCTGATTTCAGTGCAAAAAGACTCATGGAAAACCTTTGGAAAACTAGCGGTTTTTTATTCGAATTTATCGACGCTTTTGTCCTGCACTGCCTTGAGCACAGTGAACTGGTGTGGATACTTTTTGTCTTTGTAGTCTTCATAGTTTATTGTCATTGTGTGTGCTAAATTTTGTATCGTTTTTACCAGTCGCTTTGTCCGTAACAGTTTTTTCAATTAGTAATTCATGGGTCCGTGAAAAACGAGTGTTTTATTTTTGCCACCATCTAGTGACCCACAAACCTAAACAATTACTGATTATCAGCACGGTCGCTAATTAACCACAACATTTTTCAATGTTTCTGTAGCAATAAAGCATTATTTTCAATTGTACATACTTTCCTGACTGTGTTTCAACTCCAAATCAATATTAATTCCTGGGTTTCAGTCATTTATTTGTCTGTATTTATCAATTAAAATACGTTTCGGTGTATTTTAATTGATAAATACAGACAATAAATGACTGAAACCCAGGAATTAATTTTGATTTGGATTTATTTTCAATGTCCAAATGAAAAAAAAATCCAGTGCATTTTCCTAGCATAAAACGAGCTCTCGTCTTCATTGGCTAAATAGCAACATCAGTCCAGTTTCTTAAGGTGAAAAAATACATTAAACTGTCCTGGAAAAACGTTAATTTATTTGCCCTTTCTCTACTTTCTAATAAAAAGCTCCGTTTCATCGAGCCGCTTCTCCCAAACTGTTAGTATTAGAGTAATTGGTCAAACCTCAGCAACAATACTGAAATTAGCAACTAAATTAGTGACTTCAACTAGATTAATTCAACGACTGTACTTGTCTCTTCGTTAGTGGCACCAATGGCCATCTATTAATTGGCATCGAAATCTGGTAATAAGCGCTTGTTTCGTCTGTTACAGCGACAGTGGAGTCCGCCCTTTACCTACACTGTTATTAACAAAACTCACCCTACTTTGAGTTCAACTTCCATCGAACTGTAGGCGTGTTTTCTCTTTAACTCTTGTAATTTCGCATGCTACTTTTGTATCTGAATTGATTTCATTGCTACAAGAACATTTTTTATTGGGTTCTGCAACTGCAGCTAACTATTCTGAATAAACATTCAGGATTGCAGAAGTCTTAATCAACAAACCTGAATACTTCCGAAAATTGAGCCACATTTTGGCTTGTTTCTCTAGAAAAAACATCGCCAGCTTACCATAAAACAGCATATGTCCGGCCATTACAAAACGAGAAAACTAATCCGCTCGCCATCGTCTGGTGCTGGCCAGTTCGGGCTCGTTGTTTATGTTTATGTCCCTCACTGATATAAATTGTGACATTAAAGCCTTAGTTCAACCATCAACAAAAGAATGGCCTTAAAGTCGGCAAAAACTATGCAAATGGAAGGTTTTTATTTGAGGCTAAAATGCGTAAACTCGATAATGTGAAGGGGGCCTTTTTGGGTAACTTGGCCTGGTTCTAATGGTAGAAACAGCTGGAAGTTGGCTGTTCAACTATGAAGATATAGACAAGCCAGCTCTTCAACCGTGCTACTTGCATGTTGGCGCAGTGCCGCATTTCTTGCTGCTTGTAACCGTATGGTCTGATTTTTATACTCCGGTTGTCGCCCCCTACAACGCTGCAAGCCTTTTAAAGAATGTCGCTGAACCGAAAATCAATTCTGGAGAGTTTCTATTTTTGGGCCGCAAAGTTTCGCTAACTGTTGTCCAAACTAAAAATCAGCAGGCCGTGCGATTTAAATTTGCTTAAGCTGGGGAACTTTTTACAATTAAAACTTTTATCCTGGAAAGTACAAGCTATGCTAAACGGCCACCGACTGTATTTACGGCTGGGAAGTTTGTTGCTGACCTGGCAGTAATTACGTTAAAAGTCGGAAAGTTGTAAGTTTCAATTCTCCGAAGGCAATTTTGACTAAATGAAACGATTTTTGCAATGCGATGTACCGAAATTTAAAGAAGAAATTCGAACGAAAGAAGATATTCAATAGCTTGCATTAAGCAAGCCTGGGAGTCAATTTTGCATAGTCAGACTGGCAGTCTTTTCTTCTGGCATTAGCTTCCAGCATTATTGGGGTTTTGAATATTCGGGCTTCCAAATCGCCCTTCAAAATTTTGAGCTAAACGTATTATAAGTTATATTGTGGAACTTTCCAGTCTGAAGTGGAAACAGCAACCTCGACATGTAAGTTCTTGTATCGATATCGACATTTTCAATTCGAAGGCAAGTTGAATGGAAGTGACAAAAACTCCAAATAAGTAACATGATATTTATACAATTTATAGCGCAAATCATGGTCTAAATATACTAAAAAAAAACCTATGTTTGCCAAAAAAACTCCATTATTTAACTTTCCAGACTCAATTTGGCTGGCGAATTTTACTTTCTGTTCGTTAAAAATCGAAATTTCCCCAAACTCTGCGGTCACCGAGCTTTAGATGCATTCGAACATTGAGCCGTTCTTAAAGTTTTTCAATTGGCCACGTCAGGAACATGAGAAGTTGGCTCTTAAACTTTGTCATGCTCTTAGCGCAACATGGAAACTTCATATTCAACCTGCAGGCTTACGGACTGTACCAAGATTGAAAAGTGAAACACGCTCAAAATAGAAATATGCTTGTTCTTAAAAATCTGTGTAAGTTCTGGAGCAAACTTCTAGTTTAAGCAATGAAATTGAGACGATGTTGCACCTAAATATGCACAAGTTTCACTCTTTGGATGGGGTTTAATTGTGCATCCAGTGAAATGCAAACAAGCGCCGTAGATTAAATGGTTCTTAAGATATGATTAAAACAGTGGCTTCATGTTTGAGCCGATGGCCAAATCGTGTCCAAACCGCGTACAAGTTGCAAAATTTTAGTCTCTCCGAGAAMACCAGCAATATTTTCCCAAAAGAGTTTTACTTCGGAAGTTCGAAGTTGTTCGTTCATGTTGGGAAACAATAGCCTTCTTTTGGGTGAMAACGGGTACTTTTCTAGAACTCAATTATCTCCTAGYAACTCAATTCTCTATTKAATGAAAAATTTGACCGCAAMAGTCTGCGAATGAGAATCTTCATTATGAGCAATTTGCATCCAATGAACCTTAATTTATTGTTTCTCCTTCCCTCGCACGCTTATGGCTGGGCAGTMAATTTCCCAGMATTTYTCCATATAAMATATTGTTGCTGTATATTTTCAGTGCAGCAACCATGTTATTCCCAATTCCATTAACTTGATAAACATTTAATTTTCGATCGTTTCACTCGTAAACATTTATGAAGGTCTTTTATGTTTATTCGAGAAACAATGTGCGGCATTAAACGGTCAACCAAATGTGCCCTACAGGCCGACAAAGTATGTAAATAGCGTCATCGGGGACGTTTTGAATAAATATGTGCAAATTTGGGGACAGAGTATGTTAAATTCGAGAGCCCCCAAACCCGTCGTGCCTTGCAGATCTGAACAGCGAAAGTCGGCATTTTCAGCTCATGTATTTTGAAATCACTACGAATTATTCGACGCACTTCAATCCGAAAAACCCATATTGACAGTCGGATTCTCGATTTCTCCAACGTTCCCAATAAATCCTTGAGCACTGTGAGAAATAGCAAGACAGCTTTGACTTGCTATTTTGTATTCTTATACCCCACGCTTATCGGGGATGGCAATTTTAATATTTCAAGACTATTTCTTTATATTGTCGCAACAGATGTTTCACAAACGGCAATTCTCGCATTAAGAAGCGCAAAAATTTGATTTATCTTGCTCTAGAAACGTGAGTTTTGAAAAAAAATTCGAATTCAACTTTTGGAATCAATCTGCTTTTTTGGTAGTTTCTGGGACATTTTGCTGCCATCTTCCAACTTACCCTCAAGCGACTGTAGAGGTGGAAATCTTCAACATGGTTTCTTATGCAATTCATCATGAGGGCCCTTTAAATATTCCCCCTTTTTACGTGATAATCAGATTTAAATTCAAATTAAGACCAGGACCAGCACAATTCCTGCGAGATTTGTGAGTCGCCAAGAAAAAATCTGTCATTAAATATTCATTTTTATGGCAACTCCACTGAACCCCTGGTATTAGAAGAGTGATTTATTTCGACGACAAACCGAGCTTTTGTAATTTTAAATTCTGATATGAAATTAAAAAGTTTCCCTGCATCAAATGCGTCTTTACACCGTTCTGATCGCCACTAGAACTGATTAAAACACTGAACGGGAAGTTCCACCATGGTTTAATTTGCCAAAGCCAAGCATGGATAGTTTTTTTGCTTGGTGGATAAACTGCAATAAGCGAAATGAGAACAGCAGTTTGGCAAACATGGAGGCTTTCTGTTGCCAAAAAGGTCACAAAGAATGGATTTATAATCAGAATTAGGGTTGCTGTCTTTTCCTACACAAATTACGTATATTTCAATTGTTACGGGCCAATGATGGTGGAAAAATTAAATCTGCAGAGCGCACGCGAAAAAATGTATTATTACCTTCAAAAAATTGTATTTCCTATACCAAAGTGTCCAATAATAATGCTAAAGCATTATGCAGGTAAAATGGTGAAGATAAATCGGGCAAATAAACTCGAAAAGAGCGAGTTCCCTGTGTTGTTTATTCCGCAGTAAAAATCTCCGGCCTGTAAAAACGAATCCGAAATTTTCGCCCGTATAAATTGGGAAGTGCACGAGCGCCGAAACATAAAAGAGATCCTAAAGTGAGTTGTTATAAAGAAAATTGGATTCCGGAACCCAAAGAGTTATATGATATGCTTCGAAGACATAACTTAAAGAAAACAAAAGGACGTTGACACAGACCCACAAAGAATAAAACAAAAAGGAAAGGCCGCGCTATTATCCCTTGTTTCTGGGGAAAATCGTATATTTTGCGAGGGTCCAGATCGTTTGCCGGGAATTTAGATAGAATGTTTGTCAGGCTTGTTCGACCGGTTTCGGACTCATGAAAATGGTTGTTATTGAAATTTCCGATGAAGAATGTTCGGATTGAATACAGGCCAGATGCGTGCCTAATTATCCACAGTTGCTGCTCTATTTTTTTAAACTAAATCTGCTATATATGCAAATTGTTCAACATGTCGATATTAATGAGCAAAAACTGCAAAATTGTCGTGTAATTCGATTATCTCCAGTAATAAGGAGTTTAAACACTAAGAAGTAGGGCGAAAATATCAGTTTAAATAAGTCGGCAAAATTCCCTAAAAACCTAAACCTTAAAAGCATTATAAACATCGGCAAGATTAAATAGCTACTTAAATTTGCGGAGGATCGCTTTTATGTAAAAACATAAAAGCCTGCCCTACATTGTGGATTATAAACACCATTATTTTGATATAATAATGATAAGCAGCTTTGGCCATGAAAATGTTTAATAATTCCTTAATCTAGAGGGGACCAACAACAAGGGAAAACCTGTAAAAATGCTCCAAGGCATAACGTTTAACACACCGTTTGGTTAAGCCAAAATTATGTTTTCAGCATGTTTCAACGTGCTAAGTAGTTTTTTACTCGCTTTATTCACGATAGGCATAATAATATAGTTTGCGTTTGTCCCACTTGAGTATTTTTGCAGTTTTTATTCCAAATAATTTGAGGTTTTCGTTGTTGGTAAAACGAATATTTACCACTATTTGCAGTCGATGTTTTAGCCATCCTTCTACAAATTTCTTGTTTAACGTTTTAGCTTCGCCGCTATTCATCTTCTGTAGACCTAAAATTTTCCATTGACTTTTTCATTTACTGCCAAAATGTTTAGGCATAATAATCGAAAATAGTCCACCTGCTTAGGAGGCAAAGGTGAACTTCTTCTGAAACAGCAACCGAACTAGTCAGGAGGAGCGTCTTCTTCTCATGCTGGGGTTTTCTTGCCATTTGTCTTGTATTATTATTTGCAATAATTTTCACTGAGTTCTGCACATTTAACGTTTTTAGCTGCAAATAATTTGAGATTTTTGTTACTAGTAAAACCAACTATTTCTCCGCCTTTATCCTTTAGCATCCTCCATCCGTATTTTTGGTTCGACATTTCTTAGCTTCGGTCTCTCCTTGCAATAAATATAAATAATGCATTTCCAATAAAATGGAATATTCTCTTAAAGGGAAAAGGATTTAAAAGTGAACAAGAACAGGGAATTAAATAATAAATTGCTTTAAAACAAGCCTAAAAAGACCAACCATGTGTGGCGTTTACCAATGATTCGACCTCATTAATGCGGTTCGAGCAAACTATTGACAAACTGAAATTACTGCCAACCTTAATTGGTAAAACTGTTCTCCTCGCAGCAAATCCAATACAAACTGTCACCGAGAACTGGAGAATCATTGAATTTTCTTGCTAAATGCCCCTTAAATTTAATTGTTAAACCGATTCAATTTTGGTTTACGTTTACGGTTTGGCCTAATGGGTATTTCCGATTTATCTGCTGTGACCACCGCTTGATTGCTATTCTTCTGCATTAGTCCCATGAAAAAATGCCCAAACGCTCCGAATAGTTTGTAGGACGCTCCAAGCGCAGCCAATTACTCTAAATTGCTCTTGAAGCAATAAATTATATGGAAGTTTACAGATCTGGATAATTAGAAAACTTTCCTGGCGAGATAGCAAATAGGCCTTTGGCTGGTTTGGAGGATGCTTACATTTGCTGAATAAAACGCAAATTGTTAACACAAAGCCAAATCAGTTCGAGCTGGGAATGAAGGCAAAAAAATCTGCGAATCCTGACAAATTTTAGTTTGGTTGTAAGGCTCTTCAAATTTTGATGATTGAATTTTCACCCGAAAGGACTGGACAAATGGGAGAATTTCTCGCTATTAAACAGGTGAACGACGCTTGAAAAAGCGTCATTTTAAAACAAAGTTTTACTTGCAATTTGCTCAAATATTTTCGAGCATTTTTGAGGCAAATGGCCAGAAAACTCCAAACCCCAACTCGCGCACTGCATTAGCTGCAGGCTTAAAAACCATCCAACGCTTTTTGGGGGCTGATTTTATGCTCAAATCTAACGCTTTAAGAATCTCCAAAGCTCTCTAACAGCTTTTTCATCAGCCACATCAATATTCTGCCCTTTAGATGAGATGGGGGGGAAAAAACTTTCGAATATATTTTTTTATATTTAAGTACCTGCAATTTAACGGAAAAACGTAAAACAGCCTGGCGAACAGCTGCAATTTTCGCACAACGAGACCGGATTTGTTTCGCTTCCGGCAGATTTATAACGTAATTTACTTCCGGCGATTCAAGAAATTCTCGACGTCTAAATTTGGAGGGAACGGTTTAGTGCGACGCCCTTAAATTTTGCGTAATTAACAACCGTAGGGTTGATGCTGCTGCGCTTTCCATCAACTGGGGGGAACTTTTGTCTGTCCGATTCAACTGCTTAATTTTTAAGCATGGGCTGCATCTCAACACGATGGTTAGCTTTGGTCAAGGAAAAACATCCCAGTTTTAGTTATCTTTAAAAGACTCTCTAAGTCTTAAACGAGAGGTCAATATTATGAGAGGATGACGGGTCTTCCTGGCCATAACCAGCAGCAATCATTCAGTAAACTGTTGAAAAGTATTGTTAAATTTTCCGCAATTTTGCTAACTGATTATAATTGAGTTCCTTCCACTTCCATTTTATTAAAGGACATTCATTAGACTAAAGAACGGGAGCGAGCTTTGCTGAAACCTGCAATATAAACTTCACAGTCTCCTTAGAAGACACACTTTTATTTCCCACTTTTCCATTATTTAGGTGTTTATGACACTCCGTTGGTTAATTTACGTCCCTTCTGGCCCGGCCTGAATTCGTTCTCGACGTCCCCTCGCAGGCCTTTTAAAAATGAATTTCCTCAAATTTCTAAACATGGTTAGATGATCAATTTTGTAGACGCAAAATGCACAAAGTCCAGCAGCAAAAACTCAGCTGTTGAGTTGATTCGAGTCCTATTGAACCATGGATTTTTTCGCAGTTAAAGCTTGCTTTAGTAGGACTTTGAATGGCTGCAATAATCCAAACGTGGCACAAACCACGTTTACTTTTGCAGCAAACATGAAAGGCAGAATTTCCTTTGGGACGCGGCAAGTCGGATATTGCCATGCAGGCAATAGAGCCAGAGGATATCGTAATTACAAAATTTAAACAGTTAAATTACGTCGCTATTGTGCCCGATTGTCGCCTTATTCCAGGTTATGGAAACATGCAAACTGCCGCTTTTATTAACAAGTCGATTGCCCTTGAGTGGGACGTGCTTCAGATGCAATTTTCTACAGAAATGTTCGAAGAATTCCAAATATTTGGCTGTTTGGTCTGTGTTTATCCAACAAAAGCCATTAGTTGAGAAGGATATTTTTTGAATTGAGCTGAAAGCAGTTTTAGGCGCCTTTGCTTAAAACACCAATATGATTTTCACCAATCTTTCGTATCTATTCTATTAAAAGCGCTTTGATTCCTAAGATCCGGTTGAAAGTCTTTTTTCGATCTTTCCAATTTTTGTCGCTTTATTAATGCAAATTCCTTTGAGGTTTTTATATTGTAGAAGCTGTATGGGCTTTAACTCGAATTTTTAGGATTACACTAACCGGTATTGCTTGGCGCATCAATATTAATGAGCAAAAATTGCCGAACCGCGCTTAATTGGATCGCATAATTTCGTGGATGCTTTCCACCTTGATGTTTGGAATTTGCATTTATTAAATTAGTTTCATTTGCGCGCATCCATTCATTCTATCCGTTCGCAAAGCAATGGAAAAAATACAGATTTGAAAACTCGCGCTCAAGATCGGTCTAAAGCCGCTGATAATTTGGGGCAATAATCGATTTGTGGCCGGGAAGTCGCTCATTTGCAATCGGCTGCAACATTTGATGTTGCCGCATATCCAATTTCAAAGCTTCGTCTAACTTCCAGCAATTTGCAACCGTCTCTTCTCGACCCTCGAGAGCCGATTAGACACGGCGACAGGGCGAACCAATAATCCAATACCCTTCCTAAATTGGAGTTCCGTTTCGAAAACTAACTTTAAGCGGAACGATTAGGCATTTTAAGTGGCCGGGAAGTTGACTTTGATTGGGAGTTGCAATTAAATTCGCGCACCAAACTGGCAGACGGAAAGAACAGCTGGAGAACTCGCTATATCAGTGTACGAAGATTGCTTTAAATATTCCAATTTTTCGTTTCTTTCTGCACTTTTCTCTATGTTAAAGACAACATGTGCTTCGCACGGCTTAATAACGAAGTTTCAGCTTTTGTGGGAGTTAATTGAAGATCAAATAATGGGGTGTATTTAGTTTGGAAACAGAGCCGCAGGCAAAATGTCAATAATGCCAGGCATTTCCAACTCCTGCCGACCTGCGAAAGGAAGACGCCTTTAAAGCTACATCAGCAAGTGTGCATTTAGGCCCTCATTAAACGCCAGCAAATGCTGTGCAGTTGCAATAATTTTCCTTCGGTTAAGTAACAGGGGTGCAACTGTTTCAACCCCTTAATTCTAGAAGAAAACAGTGCTCAAACAAGCTGCTGTTTT
Source organism: Dendroctonus ponderosae (assembly GCF_020466585.1). Lineage (NCBI taxonomy): Eukaryota > Metazoa > Arthropoda > Insecta > Coleoptera > Curculionidae > Dendroctonus > Dendroctonus ponderosae. The sequence goes on from NW_026017213.1 coordinate 6,422,220, forward strand.
AAGCCCCCAAAAAATGCCTAAAGATCAATGTTGCAAAACTCGCGTCCTTCATCAGTCTGATCTTTTCTGTTGCGAAACTAATTGGACTCTGTCTGGTCAAACGCTGAGAAATTTGCACTGCAAACACCCTCATAAATCCGCGTATTCAAAGCATTAGTTATGTGGCAACAAAACAAATTTCAAATCGCATTTGCAAAATTAATTATTCGGCAGTGGGCGACCACAAAACCGCGCCGCTAATACATTTCGAACGGTCACCGTAAAAGTTTTAATCGATTATTCAAATGTAAATAGCAGAACGTAAAAAACTCCAAATGGACGAGCTGATAGGACGCATTTAGAATTGGACTGGAAACAATGTATGTAGTTTAGGAATTGTTTTGGGGGCAAATTTACTGTTTTGCGTGAATTTTAATAAAGCATCTCCAAATGTTTGGGGTTTAATGGGAATTAATCAAAATGTAATGCCCACGGTGCCGGAAACTTTTCCAGCCGGATGAATTTGTTTAGGCATCGAATTAAAAGATATTTCTAGCCACAAATCTCCCGATTCGGAACTCTGGCATAATAAAGCTGACTCGATGATCCTCTTTTAAATTTAAATCGGCGGGGCGCACCTGAGCTGGATTTATTTGTAAAGTTTGGCAGATTTTTCAGGTGCCAGTTTTAACACAGTTTAATTAACTAAATATTGCAGCTTCTCCGTCTGATGCATTCACCTTTGAGTAGCTTGGCAAACCTGTTTAGCTGCTGATAACGGAAAATTATTAATAATCCCCACTTTATCCCGCTAGGGCCAATAGAACGCCTTTCAATCCATTTTGATTGCCTCGTTAAGCTAAAAAATCTAATCCGGAGGCCTTAGCTCGAGATTAGAATTGCCGAGTGTGCAATCCAAGACTCATCTACCTTCCTAAATTGGATTTTCGTTCGAAACCCCACCTTTAGAGAAACAATTGGTCGTTTCGGCCACCTGGCAGCCGCAAAACGATCGTTTATTAACTGAGGCAGCGGTTCATTTCAATTGCAACGGAAGAAAACGGCGTGAAAATTGACTGTTTTCGTATTTTAAATTAGGACTGAATACCTTAACTGCAAAAAGTCTGCCAAAAAATCAGTTCAATTTCCACAGTGCCAAGTAGGGATGATCGGTATTTAACGGAACCGCTAAAATAACATTGTTACAAACGTGTAACCTGGAACAGGAGTTACAGCTAGCAGATTTAACCGGTTCTTTTGGAACCGTCTCATAAACCCGAAAAAGCCCTTTGCAACAGCACGGAACCGATGGGACACCGTCCAACATGTATCTAGCTGCAGCCGTTTACCAATTTAAACCGTTCTTTTTGGAACCTTTTCGTAAAACCGTAAAGGCGGTGAGCAAACCTAAACAATTGTTATAGCTGCAGCCGTTTGCCGACTTAAACGTTTCTTTTTTGGAACCGTCTCATAAACCTGAAAAAGTGGTTCCCGTCAGAACAGAACCGGAAAATATGTATAGTGGCGTGTTGCCTTGATTATTCTGTTGTTTATCATTTTTCGTTGATAGGAATTACTGTTCAGTTCGCCGGAATCCAGAGTCGTTCAGATATCGATCAGATATTGAATCAGCATTTTTGGTCTATAAGTATTTAGTTTTCTGTTGTTCTGTAATAGATCTTAAGAAAAGGGATTTTCCGCATTAATAAATTTGGCTCGAGATGCCTATAATCGGCAAACTAAGCAGAATGTACACTTGCATATGAGCTATGACCAAATTTAGAGTCTAAGACATAAATTCCATTACAGTTAAAATACAAAATAATAAACGTTGAAAGTAGAATGTGCTCCTGCATTTAAGCAAGCTTGCCATTTGAGAATAACTAAATCATTATTTGTCATTACTATTCCTAGCATCATCATTGCGCATGTTTAATGAAAATTTTTAAAAGTAACATGTTCCTTTTGGAACCGCAGTTTGGAACCTATTACCAACGTTGAACTGGAACGTTGGTAATAGGTTCCTCTAGTGCTAAGTATTCAGCGAAAAAAATCGTCGTTTTGAACTTTTGCCCAGTTCACTAAGAAACAGCATGCGCAAGTTGAGACACGTCAAGGTTCAAGGCAAATTCCTGCAGGTTAAAATTGTAGTTCCCTTTAGAGCAAGTCCTGTTGACGTTCCATTCACGAAGGTTCATAAATCTAGCCTGGCTGGCACACCCGATAAATATGTATGAAATATGTCTGCCACACAAAGCGTCTCTTTATAATAGGATTTTCGCGTGGGCATTCATAATTTCTTCGGGGAAATGACTGCCTGCGAACGGTTCCTTCACAGTTAATTTTGGCTGCGCGGAAGTTTTCTTTCTTAACTCAGGTTTGCAGTAATTGGCTAAACAATGTTGACAAAATGATACGACGGAGAAATATCCAGGACAATAAAATCTTTATCGCGGTTCCTGATGCCGATATAAAGTCCTCTGGTTTATTGGGCCCCAAAGTGGCATTCGGCTGCCCCAAAATCTTAACCGCAGCCCGATCGTGTGAATGGTTTCTTGGTTAATCAATGATTGCCGACGGTCCGCTATCAAGTAGACAAATGGCCGACAGGCAAAATCAATCCTTGGTCCATTTATAAAAGTCCCTGTGGACAGGAGGTTTCCTGTTTTCTATTAGAGGCTTATAGTGCCACTCTCCTGCGTCGAGCTGAGAATATTTTATTATGATCGCCCTCAGATTGGCTATCAGTTGCAAAAAAATGGGCTGAAGAACTGCAAAAATTGGAGAAGCCAACGCAAATAAAAGTGCTACGAAAGCGCTCGCACAAATACAGACATTTTCTGGTTGGGAACTCGCCAGAAAGATGTTTGAAGACACTTTTGAGCTCCAGAGCTCGTTCTGCTATCGGCGAGAACTAAAAATCTGATTCTGAACGTGGACGATGGTTGCATACAGAAGTTGAAATTTGAACACCATATATTTAGGCACACGATTGAGCCTGACGCTTAGTTCGACAACAGTAGATGGCCTGCGAACAAGTTATCATCGCTTTAAACATGTTGGCAGCTTTCGCAAAAAGTCTAAATGTTGCAAAGTTCTCAAACACTGCCTTTTTCGTGTATTCCCAAAAACCACTTGAGCTACAGACTTGGAACCCGATTTGGTTCATTTTTCAAACATTTTGCTTGGATTCAATGATGATCCTGCGGTAAAACAATGCCTCTTCGTATTTTGCAACCCCATCAGCATTCCGGCGAAATTGGCGCATAAATCACCCAGGTTAGCCCACTCTCTAATATTCAATAAATACAATGATTGGAGCCCAATGGATCTGGATAATTAGGGAATATTGCAAACGTGAAACAAATTCCCAATCGAACCAGATTAGCCATCAGGGACTACTAATTAAGCGCATGGATGTGAAAGCATATTAAAAACAAATAGTCAAAGCACAAGGAAAAAGAACCCCTGATTGATGGCGCATAGTTTTAAATATGCCTGGAATTCATAAACTTGTTGGAGAGAGCTTAGCGGGCATTAATTATCTTTTCTAAAGGAACGGGGCTTTAGAAAGGTGGTTTCGCGGGATTTGGCCATGCTTTATGCGTAGAGATCCGTACAAGAAGCTTCGCCGCAGCTTAATCTTGATTAATCTGCATATTTTGCGGCTGATTCTCAGGGACTGACTTTACCCTGAACTAATTAGGGCGTATACACGGTTGGTCCACTTGGAGCCGTAAATTGGGGACTGTTTGTGTGTCTCGCAGGTTTTATGCAGCAATTCCATCAGGGCGATAAGGCAGGCCCAACAGTGAAAATTATCTCACCGTTTTCTTAAGCTCGATCAGCCTCAAAGTCCGCCTCTGGACCACCGTCAGCGCAATAAGCGTAAAATATTCTGATGTATTTTTGACACATTAATTAGAAGCCACATTGTTCCAGCTTAACAAAGAAACCGACCAACTTTAATTAAAACTTAAGCTCAGCAATATCACTCGGCGGTTTAGTGGGACATGTCTTGCTTCTGCTGTGTCATAAAAGATTTTCGGGTGTAGAAAGTTCGCTCGTTTTCCGTTTGCCTCGGTTTTCTGGATTTTATTAATTGATTCAATTGGACTTCGGCAACACTCAAACAAACCTCGCAACTTGCTTGTAGCTCTGTTTATATGTGTGTATTTTTTTCATGATTTGTTCCCTTAGTTATTGAGCAGAATAGTTCGTCAAATGGATCAAGAGCATGCGATCACTGCGCTTAGTTTTAGGAGATGGATTTTTTTGCACTTTGCAACACTTTGAAGGTTCAGGAAGATCAGGAAGAAAAGAAGGAAGAGGGTTTCTGAACCTGGTGGTTCTGGTAGCAAAATTATGCCGATAAATCCAAAAATCCATTAACACGTTTACTGTCGCGTATCAAAACGAATCTAATGATAATCTGTGTTCTAAAGTTGGCGATTTTATGAAAATACTGTTCTCAGTTCGCAGGTCATACTCAGACGGCTTTGGAAAATCAGAAAGTGCTCAGATTTTACCGGAATTTGGTCAGTTGGTGGCATACTGCCTTTACGTTATTTGCTCCAAATATGAAATGTCTAGTCGGTTGGGTTTAATCAGCATGTCTAGAAGGATGATTTTACAAGCTCATGCTCAGGCCGCTCTGAAAAATCAGAAATTGCCCAAATTCCAGCCAATGAACGCCCATATACAGCCTAATTTATTGTCTGAAGGCTGGCAAAGCCTGAAGATTCTGTCGCCTTTTGTCTGGAGTGGACAAGTTTGTAAAAGTCGGTGTGAATAAATTTACTGTGTTTATTTGCGCTGAAACTCATGTGGCTCTGAACAATCACAAAATGCTGGTAAGTTAGCCACATTTGCTCACCTAAGAGCTGATCGTAGATATTGGCTTTTAATTGGTAAAAGACAAAATGTCTGGTAGTTTCAGTTTGACTGGGGAAATTTTTTGAAACTCAGCGTCGAAGTGTCTGCAACACTGATTTGGCTGGTTTTTCTCTGAAAAAAACCCGAACAGATCGGCAAAAGTTCGACTCTAAACACTTTCTATAATGCGATTTTTGTGCCGAGACCTTCGGGTAAGACGCTGATTTTTTAGTAAAAACTGATGAATCTGCTGGTTTAGAGTGTTTTTGGGTCAGAAACCCCGTCGTACCCTAAACACTCGGTACAAATTCGACATAAAACACTTTCCCTAATGCGATTATTGTTCCGAGCTCTTCGGGCACGACACCAATGGTTTTGCAAAAACTGATCAATCGGCAGGTTTAGAGGGTTTTTGAGTCCTAAACAGTGCCCTAAAGGCTCAACTTCGACATCACTTTCTGTTTTTCTACAAACTTTTTTTTGGGTATTTCGCCTCAAAAATGTTTGTCTTTAAAAAAGACAGAATTTCCTCACGACTTTTATTACAGATTGATTAATAGTGCTCCTATTTCGCAATAAGAACGAATTATTTATCAAAAAGTAATCAAGAACTATCACCTAGAGGGTATCC